>NC_143091.1:7272727-7575757 GCF_061535455.1 Colias philodice | reverse complement strand
GTTGTCGCCGGGGAGTGCCGAGCCCGGCTACGCAGTAAACTATGCACTGTAGTAAAATAAAACACCTCTTAGTGACACCTATGAATCATCACTTTTAATAACAATGGTCTTAAGGATTTGTTACTTCATAGTCACGAAACGGCTAAGCGTGGGACGCTCTCACTAATCACTGCTTTGAAATGAATTATAGATAACGTATTATGGGTTACTTGTGCACAATTTATCAGTTCAATAGGAAATTAATAATACAATAAAGTCAAATATGTTACATTTAAAACGAAAAGAACTTGTTAATATTTTTATCAAAATATTTTTTAGCATATTAAGTCATCTTCAAGACGCAATTTTCTTGAAGAGGGACGCGCTTACGAATTTAATAGCCTGTGATAAATACTTCACCATTTTGCTTGAGCTTTCGTATTACATTAATCTATCGATAAACGCGACGATATTAATTATGATTTCTCAGTTAGGGCGCTAGAAAATCTATTATAATCAGTAAACACTTAAAAATAATTCTTACCAAATTCTTAATTACATTACATTTTAAAAATTTAAAAGCTCGCCGTTCCCATTAAAATTATGACTCAACCAAACAAATTTATTTCGTCAAATTCCTTACATTTAAAAGAAATCGACAGCTTAATTGAGCCATTCAATCGTATTACATTACCATACCCTTGCATACGTACTCGTACATATCGTGACCGTAGGAACATAACTCGCGACAGTTTGTGGATGCTTCGAGAAACAATGTACTCACTAGTCACTACTCATACCTTAGCTTCTTATCCTGTTCCTGTAACTGTATCTCCTTGAGGATACAATTATTAAGATATACATCTGAAATTGCATGCTTTGGTTTATTTTGTTGTGCTGAAATATTTTATAGCGCAGTGAAGTTCCTTATGTATTCTTATAATAACTGCCGATTCAATTTTGTGCCTTTTTGATGTTGAAAAAATTCATTATAGCCACAAATAATATCATATGTACTGACAAGTTATTTTAAACATCACGTTAAAATAATTTAATTTAGCGCTAACCATCTGAAACATTAAATAAGACAAAAAAATTAAAAAGCACATACGATTTAAAATATATCTCTGTCAGAAAACCTAATATAACTTCATCATTATTATTCACATCGAGTAATAAAAATTACAGCAATAAAAATTATAAAAATGTAATAAAACATCATAATGAAAATTTCACAATAAACGAATCTCTAAAGAAAGATAATTTATGTCTATTATATGGAGACTGAACACACCCATTATTATTAATCTTGACGATTTTACAGTCATATAGTTAATATTAATGAATAATCTTCACTAATTAAATGATATTAAGGGTGACAAATCAACATCGAGCTATGCTGCGCTGTACTGCGCTGTGCTGTGTTTTTTTTTTTTTTTTTTTTTTTTTTTTTAAAGGCACCCGCCATCACAGGGTGTTCGCGCCACCTCTGGAATATTGTCCAGAGACGTTATTTTCATTTTTTTTTTTTTTTTTTTTTTTTATTTATTTACAATCACAATTTATATCCACATAATAAATTAAAAATAGAATTATTACAAAATAAAAATATTACAAATACAAATTTAAATATTAAAATACTGGTAAATAAAATAAATAAAATAAATGCTACAACAATTGAAACTATCCCTAATATCACAGAATAACATCACACCCCATTATTTCGCTTATTGACTACTTCTACAATATATTTACAATATTTAAAGAAAGTATCCCTAAACTTATCCCCCAGGGCGGAAGGTAGATTCTCACCCGTCATCGCCATGCCTAATTTTTGTTCAATAGCATATCTATTGCTTGCAAAAATAGGGCACTCGAGTAACAGGTGAGGCGCGCTGTGCTCACCCTAAGGGTGACAAATCAACATCGAGCTATGCTGCGCTGTACTGCGCTGTGCTGTGTTTGGTCAACTCGCTCGTCTAATATTTTAATGAGGATACAAACAAACCATGCTGTGCTGCGCTGTGTGAGGCTACGCTCTGTTTAAAAACGCAGCAGTCTCGAGCGAGGCGCGCTGTGCCGAACTGTGCTATGTTTTTATGGAGCTCTGCCATGCTGCGCTGTGTCGAGCTTATCACTACATAGTATAAAATAAAGTCGCTTTCTCTGTCCCTATGTCCCTATATCCCTTTGTACGCTTAAATCTTTGAAACTACGCAACGGATTTTGATGCAGTTTTTTTTAATAGATAGAGTGATTCAAGAGGAAGGTTTATATGTATAATAACATCCATTAAATAGTGGAGAAGTACTGTTATTTTTGAGGTTTCTAATGTGATGTAAAAAATTACATTTATTCCGCTTAACATTGCAAACGCAGGCTGAACGCCCTACGAGCTTTATCAAAATAATGTACTAAGTATTTATACACATTGAAAAGGTCTACAGAAAAGTCCGCGATGGTATATGTCTATCTCTTATGGATAACCCACAATAACTTATTTTTGTCATTTACTTTTTACGACAAATAATGGCTAATTTTCGAAGCGATTTTAACCAATACAGCATTAATCCTTAACCAATACCTTGAATACATTGTTCATTTAATATATTATGGCCCTTTACACCGTATGATTTAAGTGAATATTTTCGAAGATATTACAGATTTAAAAATTGCGGGACGTAGCGTTTGCGGCGGTACCGGCCGGCCGCCCGGCTAAACTAAACTAAACTAAAAAAAATGTTGTGTGGTTTTATGAAACCACAGTAAAAGTGAAACTGTTCGAACGGTTCCGAACACTGCTTTGTGTAGCGCATGTCGCGTGACGGTCGGCTGCCGAGACCAAAAAGTTTGAGACGATGTAATAAAAGTTTCACTTTAAAAACAGAACTTCTTTTTCAAAACAAAATAAACTTCTAAGTAATAATAATAAACATATCAAAGCACACATTTATCTATGTTTGGCTTAGTTTTGAGCCTTGTCTGTCCATCTTTTCCCAAGTAAAAATCATGGGAACTTCAGATATCTCTTCATTGTCATCGTCTTGCTCGGTTTCGTATGTCTCTTCTTGTATCTCCACGTTGTCTTCCACCTCACTGTCATTTTCGTCTTCATAGCAGAAACAGAACTTGATTCTTCCAGCAACAATCTGATTTGATCATCGTTCATTTTGACATGAAGTATGGCCTAAAAAATTGGTCAAAATGTAATTTAGAGCAACATTCATACATATATTTTACTATACATACTTCATAAAGTATTCAAAGTCTTAAAAATATATAAATGTACAAAATATATAATATTAATACTTACACAAAAACTTGCACCTATACTCGCGTCGGTCTCACGGACCGATTGGCGCCAAATGCTATGACACGTGAACTTCTGCCGACCACGCCGCGACCTGCACTAAAATGAAGTTAGCCCCAAATCCGGAAACTAGCAAGGAACTCGACTTCACAGGATTTACCTGCATAAAAATAATTACGAAAATATGTTTCGTCGGTCTCACAGACCAACGCGCGAGTATAGGAAGGTTAAAAAACGTAGCTTAAGAAACACAGCACAGCACAGCGCAGTACAGCGCAGCATCGTTTAATTGTTAAAAAAACGTAGCTTATGAAACACAGCACAGCACAGCGCAGTACAGCGCAGCATAGCTCGATGTTGATTTGTCACCCTAAGGGTGACAAATCAACATCGAGCTATGCTGCGCTGTACTGCGCTGTGCTCACCCTAAGGGTGACAAATCAACATCGAGCTATGCTGCGCTGTACTGCGCTGTGCTGTGTTTGGTCAACTCGCTCGTCTAATATTTTAATGAGGATACAAACAACCCATGCTGTGCTGCGCTGTGTGAGGCTACGCTCTGTTTAAAAACGCAGCAGTCTCGAGCGAGGCGCGCTACACGCCGTGCTGAGCCGCGCTGTGCCGAACTGTGCTATGTTTTTATGGAGCTCTGCCATGTGCGCTGTGTCGAGGTATGCTAGGTTTGGAGCACGCTGCGTGCCCCTCCATCGCCACATTAAATTCATTAAAATTTTCCTTTTTTTTCACGTATGGTGTGAGGTAACAAGCTACCGTGACTGGACTCTTTTAACGACAAAATAACACATAAAATATCCATATCCGCTTCTTCTTCACTTTCATCTTCATCGGATTCAACTATGTCGTAATGTTTACGTTTTTTTGAAAATAGGGTCATAATTGACGAGATAAACGACTACACGAGCTGCTGATTACTTTATACTGAGCTAGATTGTTTAGGATGTACTGAAACAAAATAGTATTGATCATACTTAGTTTATTAATTATTTTATTGACTTATAGTCTATCACAAATCAGTCCTCGAATTTGAGATGTTTTTCTTAAGTACTAGGGAAAACTAAATTAAAAACAGAACTTCTTTTTCAAAACAAAATAAACTTCTAAATAATAATAATAAACATATCAAAGCACATAATATTTATCTATGTTTGGCTTAGTTTTGAGCTTTGTCTGTCCATCTTTTCCCAAGTAAAAATCACTGGAACTTAACTGTGTTTTTCCTCAGATATCTCTTCATTGTCATCGTCTTGCTCGGTTTCGTATGTCTCTTCTTGTACCTCCACATTGTCTTCCACCTCACTGTCATTTTCGTCTTCATAGCAGAACCAGAACTTGATTCTTCCAGCAACAATCTGATTTGATCATCGTTCATTTTGACATGAAGTATGGCCTAAAAAATTGGCCAAAATATAATTTAGAGCAACATTCATACATATATTTTACTATACATACTTCATAAAGAATTCAAAGTCTGTAAAAATATATAAATGTACAAAATATATAATATTAATACTTACACAAAAAGTTGCACCTATACTCGCGTCGGTCTCATGGACCGATTGGCGCCAAATGCAAAAAAAAAATCGCACACACACGTGAACTTCTGCCGACCACGCGACGTGCACTAAAATGAAGTTAGCCCCAAATCCGGAAACTAGCAAGGAACTCGACTTCACAGGATTTACCTGCATAAAAATAATTACGAAAATGTGTTTCGTCGGTCTCACAGACCAACGCGCGAGTATAGGAAGGTTAAAAAACGTAGCTTAAGAAACACAGCACATCACAGCGCAGTACAGCGCAGCATCGTTTAATTGTTAAAAAAACGTAGCTTAAGAAACACAGCACAGCACAACGCAGTACAGCGCAGCATAGCTCGATGTTGATTTGTCACCCTAAGGGTGACAAATCAACATCGAGCTAGGGTGACAAATCAACATCGAGCTATGCTGGGCTGTACTGCGCTGTGCTGTGTTTGGTCAACTCGCTCGTCTAATATTTTAATGAGGATACAAACAAACCATGCTGTGCTGCGCTGTGTGAGGCTACGCTCTGTTTAAAAACGCAGCAGTCTCGAGCGAGGCGCGCTACCCGCCATGCTGAGCCGCGCTGTGCCGAACTGTGCTATGTTTTTATGGAGCTCTGCCATGCTGCGCTGTGTCGAGCTTATCACTACATAGTATAAAACAAAGTCGCTTTCTCTGTCCCTATGTCCCTTTGTACGCTTAAATCTTTGAAACTACGCAACGGATTTTGATGCAGTTTTTTTAATAGACAGAGTGATTCAAGAGGAAGGTTTATATGTATAATAACATCCATTAAATAGTGGAGAAGTACTGTTATTTTTGAGGTTTCTAATGTGATGTCGTAAAAAATTACATTTATTCCGCTTACATTGCAAACGCAGGCTGAACCCTACGAGTTTTATCAAAATAATGTACTAAGTATTTATACACATTGAAAAGGTCTACAGAAAAGTCCGCGATGGTATATGTCTATCTCTTATGGATAACCCACAATAACTTATTTTTGTCATTTACTTTTTACGACAAATAATGGCTAATTTTCGAAGCGATTTTAACCAATACAGCATTAATCCTTAACCAATTAAATACCTTGAATACATTGTTCATTTAATATAGATCTATATGGCCCTTTACACCGTATAATTTAAGTGAATATTTTCGAAGATATTACAGATTTAAAAATTGCGGGACGTAGCGTTTGCGGCGGTACCGGCCGGCCGCCCGGCTATATATTTTATACCCGTGCGAAGCCGGAGCGGGCCGCTATGTTTTTATATTGTACAACGTTCACAGTTTTTCTGTAGTGTATTTAGTATCAGCATTGCACCCGTGCGAAGCCGGGGCGGGTCGCTAGTTAATAATAATTAAAATGATTTTTAGTCATTCGCAAATATTAAAAAAAATCGTCTTCAGTGGCAATACTCTTTAGAAAATTCTCCGTATTTTTCACGTATGGTGTGAGGTAACAAGCTACCGTGACTGGACTCTTTTAACGACAAAATAACACATAAAATATCCATATCCGCTTCTTCTTCACTTTCATCTTCATCGGATTCGTTCTATGTCGTAATGTTTACGTTTTTTTGAAAATAGGGTCATATTTGACGAAATAAACGACTACACGAGCTGCTGATTACTTTATACTGAGCTAGATTGTTAAAAAGCGTAGCTTAAGAAACACAGCGCAGTACAGCGCAGCATCGTTTAATTGTTAAAAAAACGTAGCGTAAGAAACACAGCACAGCACAACGCAGTACAGCGCAGCATAGCTCGATGTTGATTTGTCACCCTAACGATCGTATATAAAATTTTAATTACGTATCGCTATGGGTGATGACGTAAATTAATAATTCGAATTTTCCCAACGTTACTTTGATTACATAAGAGTTAATGAAGGCAATGGTTCAAATTCGATGTTATTCTAGTTAAGCAACTCGCTTCTCTGTTTTAATAAACATTGGTATTTATTGTTAACTAGCTGTGCTCTGCGGTTTTACCCGCAGTGCTCCGCTCCTGTTGGTCTTAGCGAGATGATATATAGCCTCGATAAATGGGCTATCTACCGAAATAATTTTTCAAATCGGACTAGTAGTTCTCGAGATCAGCGCGTTCAAACAAACAAACAAACTCTTCAGCTTTATAATATTAGTATAGATTAATATTGAGCACTATCACAGATAATATTATATAATACTATAGGCACTATGTAGTATCTACTATTATTACCTACTCCATTTACCATTAATGCTACCGTATTCCTGATTACCAATCAGTGTCCTTTGTTGGTGAAAGCTTCTAAAAATATCACGTATTACAATTGATTGCATTATGGAAACATCCACAAAAGGATGTAACATAATGCGAGGTTAATTAGAAATAAACTACTTTGATTGGGATTGCTACCTAAGTGATATTACTTCTCTTATATGACCTTTTATGTAATAAATTCGATATGTAATTATTATCATGTAGATCTTTGGATCAATTCTTATAAAAATATTGAGTGTTTCATAACTAATACAACAATAATCAATTAATATTCCTGCAAATTGTCTTGTCTATTCAAAGCTTTATTTTACTTTATATTTACCACTTACACTTACGTATTTATAAATCGCACCCCAATTCTCCTTCAATCAGCAAGCTCAACATTATTTTGCTTAATCATCGCTCAATAAATATCCATATACTATACCTATATACATATTATACCTCTACACACGTCTGGTGGTAGGACGTAGGAACCACCGCGGTTGAATGCTAACGAAAGGCATGACTCCACAAATTCTACTCCATTTATGTTGAATTTTAATACATTATCATAACCATTTACATAGTAAACCGACCGGTACGATAAATGCAGCTTTCTTATTGAACCTAATTATTGGTCTTTGTGTTTAAATTCAGAGGGTTTTTTATTTAAATCAAGTCACGTACGCGTCGGCGTGAGAACAATGAGGGTAAAAAGTATTAAGTTGTTAGCGCAACATAAATATATGTGGGTACGGTAATTGCGTTCAGCTCTTTTATTTTTCATGCTCTCTTACAAGTGAAAATAAATTTAGTATTTATATTTACCTCGTATGATACTATAAGTATTGGTGTAGTAGCTTTTACAATTTAGACATATCTAGTAGAAAATATTTGCTGTTTTCTGTTTGTCATCACAATTTTAAAGCAATATAAAAAATCAAACGAAAACAGTATTTTTTAATAAAAGTGTTCTCAGCTCTAAAGTACCAAATTACATCAAATTTTTATTCAGTTCTCCCATATTTTATTTTAAATAAAAACTTATACAAAAGGCGAAACTACACATTCACATAAATTCAACCGTGACTCAAAGCGTCACATAAACTTGATTTATCTCCCGTGACGTAAGTTACCTTCGTAACAAATCTTAGTTTACTTTTACCTTTTAAAGACTATCTATAGTTTCGTATTTGAGAAATAATAATACGAGCTTTTTCTGAAACAATTTCTTATTTTTTTAATTATATTATACTATCTATGCAAATTCTTATCTTAAAACAGGGTACAAAAAAGGTAATTTCAAATAAAAGTAAAACAAAGCAATTCAACTGAAGCGTTGACTAGCATGTGAGCTTATAAGTGGGAGGCTCTAGGTTTGATTCACGCTCGAAACTAAAGTAAACTAAAGGACCTATATAAGGACATTAAATAAAAGAATGATCGACGAATAAGCTCCACAAGAGGACAAGGGCCTTCTCCTTAATAAAAACATAGCCATAATGGATAAGTAATATTCAATTTTGTACAAAGGAAGAATAAATAAAAAGTTCGTATATATAAACGTCAATTCGTTTGTTATTCGTCAATTTCCGACTTCCTTACCCGCTTTCAAAACTTTTGCCCTTATCTTCATATCTCGAAAATGGAAATAAAATTGTCCCAAGAAAACAAAACTTTCATTTCCAATCTCTTTTTTGTCATATTTTTTCGAGATAAATCATATGGGCATATGAAATACTTAGTAGGTGTTTTCCCATGGCATTGTCCACAAAGTTCCTTTGTTTGACGTATTCATATTTCACACAGATTCTTTTATAAGTTTACTAAATTGTATATGAAACATAATTCTAACTACCACCACTCGACTTTTATAAATCAAGACTATTACATAACGTCAACACAGGACGATCTCATTAACATAATATGAAAATATCACGAGCATAACTTATGACGTGTATTTTATTAAGAATAAACAGTCATAATGTAATGTAGCTCCTGAGAGTCGATATTGAATTCAAAGCCGTCTACTTTGCATTCACATGCCTGCGCCGTACAAAATATGTAAGAAATACAACAGTTACAAGGGCCAGGAATTCCAGTTAAGAGCCTTAAAACATCCTTATGGTGGCTTAGTAAATACTGTATACGATAAGATATACTTTTACTACCATATTTTAAACAGCTATTATGAATATAATTTCATCTGCGTAATAAAAATATTTATATTAAAACAGTTTACGGTTATACTTATTTGATATTTCTCGTTTACATTGAAATAGGATTCATTTTTTTCTTTTTGGAAGTAACCTTATATCGAGAAAGACTGCAATTAAAAAAGTTACAATCTATGCATTTGATAATAACCTTAACACATAAATATTATAACTATTCCGTTAAAAAAATTACATAAGGATATCAATACCTATTCCTTAATTATTGGACGGTTGACTCAAAAACTCACTCTAGGATCTTAAAGCGAAATGTAATTAATAACGTCTTCTAATATTATAATATTCTATCGATAGAATCTTTAGCAAATGTAATATAACATTAGTAAGAGTTTTGCCACCTAGCTTGGAAGAAAAATTAATCATTTCTACTACTAGTTTTTTAAAGATTTCCCATTTAAAAAGCATAAACTTTGCAAGTAACAGCATTAACAAATCTATTACAGTTGTCACAGAACGTATATTACTTTTATTGGATGAGTCGTATCGCTTGCTCGACAAGGCAGTGGCGTAGTTAATTAATATTATAGTAGTAGTATTCAGTGTACGGTTGTATGGAGGATGAATATTCATGCTATTATCGTTTGTACGACCAAGATACAATCTCTATATCGACGTTTTGTCACTGTTCCGATCCCGACTACTTACATGCCGCTCGGTGTAAATCAATAACGTCTCAGTACTAACAGTTATGCTAAAATATTCTATTAAAATCCCCATATAAATAAACGCAATCGTTTTATCGCCAAGAATGTTTGTATTATATGGTATTATTGAATATTTTACTATTTATTGTTGTATTTGATTTATTATAACTGAGTCCTATAGTGTATATGTTTAAGATAGTAATATAATGTAAAATGTATGATCGAAATAGCCCATAGTGTATATATTTTTAAGATAATACATAATGTAAAAATATGCATGATAAATTCGCAAGTTTGAAAGTTCAACGTCACTTTGACTGCGGAGAACAGCTAGTTAAATAAAGGCTCCTTATTTCATATTAATTTCATAAACTTAGAAAAAACTAAATTATTTCTAACTTTGGAAATAACTTTATTGGTACGACCACATTCGTAATATAACATAGAGTAGACCGAAGAAAAATACTGCGCTAAAAGAATTGCACTTGCAAGCAATTCCGCAAATGAAATAAAAATACACTTAAAATTTTACTGCCCTTCTGAAGAACTTTCCTAAAACAAGCAAAACTAGCAATGGAGAGCAAAAGAAACAATCCATAGTATAAATACTTTCACAATAATAAATACGAGCACTTCGTAATAGTGTCATGTTGGCGATAAAAACACAGAGATAATCAACCCACGATAATAATTTTATATTAAGTGTACATAAATACCGTTTGACATCTCGCATAATAACTTTAACAGGTAAAGATTGAGATCACTTAGCAATAATCACAATTTTAATTATTATTCGTTTTATTACGCAATATATCGCACCCGTAGCTGCAATAAAAACCGTATAAAATAAAGCCGCCACCGAAGATATACAGTGATAATATAAAAGCTATTTATTATCTAAACGCCTTCGCCGCCCTCTAGCTGTTAATATCTGCATTGAACTTAACTAGATTCTAACGCTAAAAGTGAAGGTGTTATAAATTACTTGTTTATATATGGCGTAGCTGGAAAACAATAATGATTTTATTATAAACTCGCTGTTCCATCTGGCTCGGGCTGAATATTGTTGAGTTAAAAGTGGCGTAAGTAGCCCCAACAACAACCATGACAAATCTAACGATACGTCGAAATATATAGAAGAAATTATAGGAATCTAGTGATAAAAATACATTGTAATGTCACTGAAAAATGTGGGTAAAGAAAACATTACATGCTTTTTGATTTTGATTAAAACAAAAAATTTTAACTCTAAGGACAGCGAGAGCTACTTACTTAGTTTTTTGTATACTTAAAAATGAAATTGAAAAAAGTTAATATAGGCTGATATTTTTAATTTCCTTTATAAATAATATTTGTATCAGACGCAAATATTTCTGGGGTACCTACGTGTTTTTTTATCTTTAATTTAAACGAAATCGTCTGCATGACCGTTTTTTCTATTTATCCTTTATCTCCAAAGCTTTTCTTTAAACATTTACGGGATAGAAGAAGTTTCGCGAACGAAAACAATCATGTAATGCACGATGAATGCAGTTACTTGAATATGCATTAAATGAACGTCTCGGTACTTTTCAGAATAACAAAATGGAAAACTTAGCATTCTTACGAGTTTGTTCAATTTTTTACCACGGTTCTGTGCTTGCTATGCAGCTGTTGACAACAAAGTGCTTACGGATCGAAATCGTTCGAGTTCCTTTACCTATATTATTCTACAATTGTATTTTGTCGGATTTGCAAAATAATCCAATTCGCAAATACCGAATTTTAAGTACATATTTATGTAGTTTTAATAGTCTACAGATCTTAAATTATAGATTACTAGGTTTCCGCTCGCGGCTTCGCCCGCGCAGTCAAAGAAAAACCCGCATAGTTCCCGTTCCCGTGGGATTTCCGGGATTGCGTCATTTTCCCGGGATAAAAAGTAGCCTATGTCCTTTCTCGGGTATCAAAATATCTCCATACCAAATTTCATAAAAATTGATTCAGTACTTTAGGCGTGATTGACACAGACAGATTACAGACGGACAGACAGAGGTACTTTCGCATTTATAATATTAGTATGGATATTGGATAATCAAAGATCACGTCTTGTATATGCAATAGCTCTAAAATATAATAAACTATAAATCTAATAACTTCGTTTAGTACCTATTGTTTCCATCCGTATGCCATCTTAAGACAATATGTGCCAACTGCCACATATCCAATCGGTTCCACATCCACGTCAATGTCATTATCGTAGCACTTCCAAATTCCTATTATAATATTATCGGAAAGTTCCTTTGACTATAAATATCTTTGTAACTCCTTCAATTACGAACTGAATAATGGATTTCGCTGAAACTTTCTGTCGATCTTCAAATGATCTCAAATAACTACCGAAATAATATTATTAACAGAGGAATATCCGGTAAAAGCGTACTGAAGTACACTAAAGTTATAATACTTAGGAAGACTTGATACATCATTCCTTTATGAGATAGGAATGGCTTATGAAAGTCTTAATCATTAATAAGACGCCCTAAAGGTGAAATTGTCCTCTAGCGATGCGATCGTTAAGCTAATGACGCAAATGTAAATAGTAATGCAATGTTATTAGAGCTACTAACTTAATTAGAACAACGCAACGCTTCAATATTTACAAACCCGTGTATATGTAATTTAATTCCCTTAATGTACATTGATAATCATGCAAATTACAGCGAGATTTACCTATATATGTTTTTATTATTTCCATGAACGTAACGAGAAAATTTACAATATTTGTGATATGTTCAAAGTATTTTAAACATAACCTGTATTAGATAGAGTGTTTCTCAATCAATCAATTAGTTTTAAAAATTGCATTATTCTACTGTTTTTATCTTTCAAACAATTACACATTTAGAAAATTTCCTAAATCTCATCTTCTGATATATCATAATATATTATAATGATTTTATTTTGTTATGTTCTAGATTTCTAGAATCTAGAATACTTATGTCATAAAGTCAAGAAATATAGAGCACACATCTATATGGATCGGAGTGCACACAAAGATAAACCTTTCACCTGTAAGTATGTAAAATTCACAACTAGTAGTTTTACAAGTTCTACTTAATAATAGAATTAAACAGGCAATGTAAGTATAGTTATTTAGAGAGTTGCGTGACGCCTACATTTAAGAATGGTGCAAACTTTACAACGTCCAAAGCATAATTGTGGTATTAATTCGCTGTTTTAAACTCAGTTAATGGCTTATTATTTTGCCACAGTATATCGGAACTTTTATTGCTCTGTGGCACGTAAATTAGTACCAACTTTATTGAATTAGCCAAACACGCCTTTTGAATTATAATTTTATTTGTTACTAGAGGTCCGCCCCGGCTTCACCCGTGGTACATATTTCGCAATAAAAGGTAGCCTATGTCCTTTCTCGGGTATCAAAATATCCCCATACCAAATTTCATGCAAATTGGTTCAGTAGTTTAGGCGTGATTGAGTAATAGACAGACAGACAGAGTTACTTTCGCATTTATAATATTAGTATGGATTTATGAAGAGGGAATCTGAATCTTATACTTACATGAAAAAAAATATTTGTATTGCTTAATTAGAAAGTTTTTTGCGTGCTCTTTATAATTATTGAGTCTTTCTTATTTTTGCGCTAGATAAGAAATGAACTAGCCATTTTCTTCGACCTTGGTCTTATAATCTTTAGAACCCTTTTATAACTTCTTCTCGTCATTATTTAAGTTTATATAATTATTTTGCGTAACAACAGCGAAGATGTCAACTTTGGGCAAGGAATAATGACTAAGGACAGTTGGTTAAATATTTAGTTGACGTAGTTATAAGTTTGCGTGCCGGATTATTATTATTCACGAAGGAATGAAAGTAGGCTGAAAGCCACGTGCCCTCATCACTAAGACGTAAACCTTTTACTCATACGCAGTACTAAAACGTATCTTCCTAGCTTTAGGGAAATATACTGTAGCTGGGCATATTGATGTTATTACACCGGGTCAAAGATTACACAGGGTGCAGATGCATCACACGATCAAATTATTTTAGATTTCGGTCGATTTATTGAATCCATTATAATATTATAGGATATTAAATAAAAGATCGGTCATAAATTACAAATATGAAACATAATTATAACAATTTCCATTGAGAGCTCTAATCTACAGCTTCCTCTATACCGCGGTCCAATTATAAAGCTTAATTCTTAATTAAGTTTGAGGTACGATAATGTATTGTTATTTACAGATAGACCACCAGCGCCGATCGCAGAGGGTCTCATTTACTCGGGTGATTTACGAGTTCACACATCGGATCCAATCTCACTTAGCAATGATTTATGCCCAACAGCTCCCTCTGCTGAGTTAAGCGCATTATCGGACCGCATGCCCTATCAACTTTGTAAACGATTAATACATTAGCTCAATACACCGCTTCTGGAGACGGGACAGCATAGAGACACGGAAACTTATCCGCTTTTAATGAATGGAAATTGAATGAATCTACTACAATTTATGTTTATCTTTGTAAGTTTGAGCTGTCATAATTAATGACTGTATTGTTTTTTTTTGAGGAACCGTGTCATATACCTATTGTAAATATAAAAATGAATCCCAAAATGTGTTGGTAAGCGCATAACTTGAGAACGGCTGAACCTATTTCGATAATTCTTTTTTTATTATATTCCTTGAAGTACGAGGATGGTTCTTATGTAGAGAAAACGTAAATATGTACCACGGGCGAAGCCGGGGCGGACCGCTACTTGTAAAAAGTTTTGTAAAGAAGTATATATTTCTTCAATGATAAACATGTAAAGGGTCTTTATCAGTCTAATCTATGAAGAGAAACTCAACTTCGACAGTCAATGTGCGTCTTGCACGCAATACTAACTCGAAGACGAATTTGCAGCCAGCTAAAATATTGAACTCATTTATCTTTCATCACAAGTACGTATGTAACTAGGCGAGAATGTAATTACGTACAACCATTTATTTTTACCTGACTTTTACTCGTATATCATCGAACAGGATATAAATGGACCATTATTTATTAAATCTTATACTTAAATGGCTAAAATATCCTAATAACATATATAAAACGTTGCGTTAAATTGTATGTGCTTCTAAAAAGAGCCAACTACAAATTTCATAGAACCAATTACAATTTATTTACATGGCCAGGTGCCGAAAAACGGTGTCATATTCTGAGCGTAAAAACTGTAAAAACCTTCATAAGTCGAACGTTACACGCTTTTGCAACAATAAAAAAATACGTTACCCGCGTATTCGACGTTCAACGTTCACATTTATAGGCAATACGGAAAACTTCAATAATTATTATACTTCAATAACAAAAACATCGTTAGGTGGCAAACAATTTTATTCACTAAGTGGGTATAGAGTATCAGTAGCAAAATCAAGATTATTTCACACTGACAGTGTTGATCAATGAGGCTCAATCAGGCCGGTTCGTAAACTCTCAATTCAGCAATCGGACGCACGCGCTTTGCGATACAATTTAGCGCTCGTACACAGAGGTGACAAACGTCTGACCTGCCTTAACGAGCCGTGAGTACTGACGATTTATTTAGAGATACTTCCTAGAGATTATGTTTATCTAACACACATTAAAGTCCAGTTGATTTTCACTGCGATGTTTGTAGAAAATAAGCCTTTATTTGCTCATGAGTGTGACTTTTTCTTGAACAGCTAACCATAATTATTCATTCAGGATGGCACCATGACAATTAATAAAAAAGTATAATATTCTAAAAGGCTTTTGTAATAAATAGAAAGACTGTAAGTATTTACGATGAGCGCAACAATGACAGAGACTGAACCTTAATGCTAAAAATTTTTAAATTTATAATTTGAAGGAGGCTATATTTAAAGTACTTATATAGTATAGTATAGTACTTACATCGATTAAGCATGATCTTAGGCGATGAATTGTCCAATGAGGTGTACCTATTTTTCATATAAAAACAACTAAACCTAATACATTGCCCCAAAAACAATATAAATAAAAGCCTTACAACCCCAAATCACGCAAGTCCAATCGGGAAAACGTTAACGTAAATATTTTAAATCTCCGCCTAGTACCTCATTTACCCGGCGACCACTTGACACATATTGGCGTTTATCTGGTCGAGTTAATTTTCCGGGTCGAGCGAGGCGGGCCGGGTGAATTCAATCAGAAGCGTCAACCAAAGCAATCTCGACAGCAGTGGAAACGGTTCGTACGAGTGTGCATTCAGGCCGCCGCCCGCCGCCCGCCGCCCGACGAGTGCCCGAGTGCCGAGTGGCCACAAGGGCTCCTCACCTAACCCGCACGCGATCTTACTAAACCTCTCGGCTTGCATAAATACGACGTTTATTCAATGCCACTTTTATGATTTCACGCTGGAATATATTTTTGAATTTTCTAGAATCACTCATGGTCTGTATGATATTAATATTGCCTAAATGATCAGACAGGTGGACAAAATTATGTACTAAAGTCTGAAATAAAAATAACTTAGTCTTAATAAAATGCTGACACTTTCAAGGCAATTCATTTGACTAAAAACTGAAAGTGCTTCTTTGTAATTTTATCTCGACCAAATTTGTTAAAAAGCAAGTTAGACTTGAGACAAAATAAAGTCTCAAATTCTACAAAGTATGGAGCATTGTTTCGTGTTGTTTAGTCTTCAATTTTGTTGAATCGCGGGGTTGCCGTCATAATAATAAAATATTGTGAATACAAGCAGCCACAGTTTACTCGAGTGCTGCGGGCACCCATTTAAGTGAAACGGACAGATCACTTAACCTTACTCTTATATTTGAAGAAAAGGTGAATCGTTGAACCCACTTAACTGCCTTATTAACCATTCAGCCAATATTTGACTCTGAATATGTTCATAAATTTATAATTTAAACGATGTTGTTCTGGTACAATTCTTAAATATACACGACAGTCGCTTTAAACAAGCTGAATAAATTAACTACCAAAACTTCTTTTGACTGGATAGCTGAATAATTAGCGGACAGTTAGATAGCGCAATAAAATAAACGACGCAACGAGCTATCGTCAAAACAAAATATACATTACATTTTATATTTTTGTTAGAAGAGAATAAACGTTGACGGATATTCAATAAAATAGTTAAGCTTTAATAAAATGGAGACTTGTAACCATATTCGCTGTTCGCAGCGGACCACCTACGAACACTTGGTTTTATTATCTTAACTGAGTCGATGCTCTGGGAATGGGCCAAACAAAAATACGAGTCGGTGACGTGGTACGTCTAGCAAATTGTTCGTTATAACAACAAAGTTGAGGAAACTTTAAAAAATGATAGCTGCAAAGTTTACGGATGAAGTATGCGAACATAATTTTATTTAAAAATTGCAATTCCGTTAGACAATTTCATGATACCACACAAATTTTATAATCTGCGTAGCGAGGTTTGAAATATGTTACGAAAAATTTCATTAACTTTCAAAAATTCATCAGGAATGTGTTTTCGAGGTTCCAGCTTAATTTTGTCTTTATTTTTGATACATATTCATGTAGTTACGCAAATCGAAAAATATATTTTAAAATGCAATGAACTTTTTATATGGAATTTTATATAATGAATGAATGAATGAATGAAAGCCTTTATTGCAAGAAAGTTTACATGTAACAATAAATATAGCTTAACTAGGTTTCTTCTGGGTTTCTTGCCTGCCGTTGGACAAAAGCCTCCTCCAAACTCTTCCACGATTGCCTTTGCAGTGCAATTCTTCTCCAGGTCGCTCCTCCTACAATTTCCTTTAAATCATCCTCCCATCTGATTTTTTGTCTCCGTCTATTCCTTTTTCCTTCCCTCGGATACCATTCCAGGAGATCTTTAGTTCACTTACCTTGTTTGTTCATTTTATATAATTGTTTAGTTTAATTCTAATAATAAATGTAACTAACATGTTTCCTAAAAATAAAATTCACATGGAAAACGGAGCGTAGCTCACGTTGTGATCGGAGAGGCAGTGGCCAAAGCAGTATCAATTTCACACATGGAGGTTTTACGGTGTAAGAGTAATATATTCAATTCGTTCGTAACGGCCCGGATTCGGCCAGCTTTACGAGACGGTTTAAAGCTAACTAATTTGGTTAATGATCAAAATTTGTGCCAGAAACGTTCGCTAGTACTAATATATGGAACTGACTCGTCGGATTTCAGTTGGAAATGGGTTTAAACGTTTTGCACGTTAGGCTCATTAATCTTGTCCGTTTTATCTTTGAGAATGCGATGCTATTTTATAACGTTATCCATTAAATGTATCGTGTCATCAAGGATGTGACGTAAACGATGACGATATCCAAAAGCGCGCTTAACTTGAAGTAGCACATTCATATTTTCATTTTACAGGTAAATCTCGGGTCATAAACACCATGTCGATAGGAATTTCCTCATGATATACTTACTATTTGAAAAGGGAGAGACAATAATGATTATATCTAAATTAATACGTGAACAAAAACTTAAGGCATTTTATGAAAATTATGCAGATGGAAAAAGAGGATGACATTAAGCATTAAACCAGGGAAAAAGAGCAAAATGCAATGAATTAAAATAAAAAAAGACGTGTGGCACTCGAGGACTGCCGCATTAAAGCTATTGCATAGCGTGCCTTCAAGCCACACCTCCGTGTCCGTCGGAGTGGGGAGCGTGAGGTTTTTTCGTTACGGAATTTCTCGATTCGGTCCCCGCGCTCAAGGCCCACGATAGAAGCTATGCAATAGCTTAATAAAAAACTAGGTAATATTCAATCATTAAAAAAACACACATACTATGCATTTGACTTAGGTACCTACTTCAATACTTCATGTCTACGAAAGACGACTAAAAGAAGACTAACTAAAAAAGTCCTATCAAATTAAGAAAATGCCTATTTATTACCCCAGATCTCCCAAAATACATTTTATTAAAGTCTGTCAACCCATTTCAGGTTTCTGAGAAAAAATTTTAGAAGCGAGAATATTTTTATATAGGTAGATACGTTTTAAATATTTTATATACCTATTGAAACTTTAAATATGTTAGAGAGTCGAGGTATAATGTCTAATGTAAAATATTGCGTAGGTTTCATCATATAATATTAACAGTATCCTAATAGAGTGCCGTTAAACTAATCCATTAAAACGTAGTTCCGTATTCACCGTGTTTCTGCTCTTAATATTAAATATTAAATTTAGCGCCTTGCAAAGTTAGCATTTATGATATTTTCAAGTCCAATTTTTCTCAATGAAACGTAAAAATTATTAATTTAAAATAAAATTTGGTATAAGTAACATTAATGCTATCAAATCTTCTGTTATAATATAAAAATTGTATCCAACACAATTTCTCGAATCTAAGAAAGTGAACAAACTGCCCACAAAACTGTCTCAACAATCTAGCTTTATGAACAAACTGCAAAATTGTCTGTAAAAGCCTTATATTTTTCGTATAATACCTACTTAAAAAAAATACTATTTTTTATAAATATATTACTACAAATCATACACATAAAAACTGCATAATACACGATTATATACTTCTTCCAATACGCAGCAAATTCTTATTTCTCTCTACATCTACATGAAAATCGTTTACAAATTACTGTTCGCAATTTGCATTGTAAAACCGAGGGTGAGACCTCGTAACAAACTGTCTGCAGTTTAAGTTCTATATCAATCAAAGAAGTTTGAACTCTTTTGTAAGTTTCATTGGATACAATTGTGAAAGTTAAGTAAGTTCCAATGCATAAAGTTCTTCGAGTACAGTTCTGGCCACATAAAATGGCACATCTCGGAGAGAAAGAACAGTGAAGTTTACATAATCTAATGCGGCATTGCTTCAATGTTTTCGGTAAGTGTTTGGTCTAACATTTTAAAAAATGTAACATTTTTCATGGATTTTTTTATGGTTTAAAGCGTTTCCACACCTGGTTCCTAAAAAATAAAAACAAAGATCACCCTAAAAGCTCTTACTTTTAGCTTAACTTGTGTTGCATATTTGTTTGTATTGTTATTGTATATTTTATTTGCCTTTTGCTTTTAATATAAAACCGATTCATTCAATATATACGGAAGAATGAATTATGTATTCAAATATATATTACGTTTCTTCAAACATAATATATATTTCTTCAAACATGCAAGAATCCATTATTTATGTTTTATTTCCAATGAGTCAGACAAAAAGCCGCTGCACTGTGCACACAGCCACTTGAATGTCCAGACATCTTTTATGTCCCACTGTTCATTCACTAATTTGAGGTTCGAAGAATGTGTTTCATAATATTTCGCAAAACTATTTTCTATACACTCATATGCGAGTTATGATGTTTATTATTTATTCAATAATAGAATCGCGTATTGCAAGATAGCAATAAAACTTGTGTATTGAATTTGATTAGGTACTATTTATGACTTCGTGAATAAAGAAGCTGTTATAAAAAAAAACAATACTTTAGACAGTGTTCCGTATTTTTAATAGTAAGCTTCCCTATTACGTACTCACTTGACTCCAAAAGACAATTATTGTAAAAATAAGAAAATTTGGATCAATCTTGTCGGTCTTAAATACTCAATTTATAAAAAAGAACACTAAAATCTTCCCATTTCAATTATTTTATATTTTTACCACCTAACGTATTACGCTACTGTATTATTCAATTTTGAGGAAGGAATTCAGTAATCTCTCACCATAAAACTAAACCGTACATATACGGTATAAGTTATAGACTTAACATTTAGTGATAAAAATACCATTACTCTAAACAGTCGACTGTATTTAAAGAAGTCATGAGTGCGACACTGAATGTTTGTTTCTCACGGTCACACCCGCCCACTGCTTAGACTTTGAAGCTTTGAGCAAACTAACGTGTCGACTTACCTCGTTAGATCTGTAACTTTCAAATGATTATGTATAACTATGAAGTCACGTCCAATATAGTGTGAATATGCGAAATTACTATGCGACATTTCAAGATTAGGTATCTATCTGTATATTCACAGTTTGGTAGAGTATGAGTACACCCACGGCATTTCATACGAGCTATCTGATTTAGTAATAATTATCGTCGAATTAATAGCTTATTAGTTGAAGTATCGTATTCCCACAAGTTCCAATTTAGTTAAGTTTCTGAAGCTATCTTAAGTGGTACTGAATTGGCGTTTTACATCAAGTTATTTTTAAAATCGACTACGAACTATGAGCTTATTGACGAGGACAATGTTGAAACATTATAATACAAACCATCTACGATAAAATGTCCTTGAAACGAGCTTAATCTCGTACCCACAAGCCATAATATTCTCAAAGAAATTACGCAAGTAACTTTTATTTCAGAGATGTTATACAACCAAATTCAAAATCCCTATTCCAAATTTGTCTTCAATAGAAACCGCCTCAGCTCTACACTTAAACTTGTAGTACAACTAATTTCCCAGCATTATTGACACGTAATATTGCCGCTGTTGAGACTTGTAAGGTTGTAAATGCGGCAATTGTAAAGTAAAGTCATTATGATGTTTGGCCGCGGACGGCGTGGTTGCACGCATACACTTTCGTATGTAAGAATAATATGTATGCATATATCGGCGCTAAAACAATTGGAATTTAGAAGTATAAATTATATTATTATAACTAGCGGTCCGCCCTTTCTTCGCCCGTGGTACCTACATGTTTAAACTATCCTATCTCTTAAGTTGGATCGAACTGCACATGGTGTGCGAATTTTATTATAATTTTATTATAATCGGTTAAGTGGTTTAGGAGTCCATTGAGGACTAACATTGTGACACGAGATTTATATATATTAAGATATTCAATTGATTTTATTTAAAACAAAGAAAAATGTATCGTCAACTTTTTGCTCGTTTTAAAATTTATCGAAAATAACCGGGTTCGTAGAAAAGTAGATTTTAGTTTTGTGCAAAGGACTATTGTTTATTTTATTTCCATCCTACTATTCATGTTATTATATTTTAGAACAGATCGAAATACCTACAAAAATAACTTTAATTCCTAATGCAGAACCAGTTGCAATAAATAAAGACAAGGACATACAAGAGTTATGTTGTTTGAAATTAAACATTACTGCTTAGTTTTGGCTTAAATTCAAGTTAAGCCTCGTAAATGTCTCGAGTGTATTATTATATTAGTCAGATATAACCAACTTATGTTTGTGTACATAATTTGTATTGATGGTAAGTATACCGATAAGGGTCCCATCATTAAGTAATTACTATCAATAGGTGATTGACTAAGCTAAGCTTTTCTAACAAATATTGATGATTAAGAAAAATTTTGATAGTTGACCGGTCAGACTAAAAGCTCGGTTTGAAAGAAATTTATAGTAATAACAATATGGCAAATGAGTCACATTAATAACGTTGATGTTTCAACAGGATTAGGTAAAACAATATCATATTAGCAATTTTCATAATTTCATTATGAAATTGTCCCATTAGTAATAGGTAATTTAGATTTTTAGCCATGAATATAAAGTATAACAGTATTACTATTACACATATTAAAGCTGTAACTTTGTGATTTATTATTTACTTTTATATTTTATAAAATAATGTGTGTAATGAAGTGTCAAATAAATAAATAAATAAATACTATCTTGTATTAATTGATGGTAAATAAAGGTATTATGAAAAATATATTTATACTACAATTTGTAGGCAATGATTTTGAAATTTCATGATTTTTAATCATATTATAATGATATGAAAGCGTATGACCTTAAATTAATTGCGTATTAATAAATAAATAATGTCCATTAAAAAAGTTGCCTATAGTGCCTATTTACGTACTTCAATGGTACCGATAGCAAATAATTAGGTTATGATAATCATGGTTCAATAAAATAGCTTTACTCATCATTATAAACGTCCGTAATAAATTGCATTTATAATTTTATGTTAGTTGTGTAGGATTATTAACTAGAACTAGTTCCGTTTATCGATATGATTATGACACAAAATTATTACGGCTTATACTCGTAGTATGAGTCACACCGCCATGAGAAGAGGGTATGCGGGTGTTTCTTAGCATTACAATTTATATTTACATTAATGTTAGTTGTTTTTGTTATTAAATAAAGTTCGTCTGACTTTCGTTCTTTGGAATACAACACAGGTAAGTTAGAGAGTAGTGGAGAGGTAGAGTACTAACTTATATGGTAGAGCTAAATGAAATAGTAAGTTTTACTATCGTATGTGTATTTTTGTTGCGCTATATATATTATTTAGATAAATTTAATATTACCTTTTTTATTAAATAATAATAATAATAATAATAATATTTATTTATTTTTCCTCAAAAACTTACAATTACAGTTACATAGTATTACATAGTATAAATTGGAGAGGACTGGTGTCTGCGATAGGCAAAAGCCTGTAATGCAGATCGCCAGGCACTCACCCAGTCGAACCGCTTAATATTTGCTTAGTAACATAATATTAAAAACATGAAATAAACCGTTTAGAGGTACAAAATATAGTACAAAAGAGAAACAAAAGGGGAAATAAAATATCTTAAATGTTAGATAAAAATTTAACATTTTACCAAAGATAAAAAAAAAAAGTGAACAATTTATACAAGAATAGATTTGGTACCTATATTGTAGAGTATATGAGTGAGTGTGTGTGAAAGTGTGTGCGAGTATATGTGTGTGTGTATGTGTATGTATGTGTGTGTGTGTGTGTGTGTTTTATGTATATAATAAAATTTACTATAGTTTTACGTAGCGTATTAAATTCTCAGTAGATTCATAATCGAGACTTTTTAGCCATGTTAAAGTTTTTGATTTGCAAGCACCTGTAGACAATGAATAAATAGACAATTTACCATTTAACTTATTATACAAATAACTACCTTGAAAGCAAAAGAAACGACGAGTGAATGATGTATTGGGTGTATATTGATCACAAACTCTATCTAATCGACGCTTTGTTTTTAATTTTTGAGAGTCATATATCAGTAAACTGTGTTGTCTGAGAATGGTATGAAGAACAAAGAGTTGACGAACGGTCAAAACATCCCATTTTGCGTAGAGGGCGGTCGTTGGGTGATAAAAGGGTAAGAAGGAACCAACCTTTAGTACAGCTCTCTGGGCTCTTTCCAGTTTTAACAGAGAAGTTTTCGGTGCTCCTCCCCAAGAGGTTATGCAATAAGAGAGGAGGGATTGACACAAGGCATAATATACAGATTTTATGACATCTTTATCCGCAACGTTTCTCAGGCATTTAAATACACAGATAAGTTTGCGTATTCTTCCAGATAACAAATCAATGTGTTCCTGAAAATTTAGCTTATCGTCCAACACAACACCCAGATATTTCATAGATTTTGTACATTGAAGTATTGGACACGAACAGGTAGAGCTATCAAAGTTGAGACAACGATGAGATTTGATCAGAAAAGTCTGCGTTCCTATGTTTCTGTTTCGTAGATGAAAGGCCATGTACTTAGTCTTATCTGTGTTGAGTGTAAGAACATGGCTATATAACCACTTGCAAACGGTATCATAACCAGATTGGGCATAAGAAATTGCCTCTTCCCACGTATTACCATAGAAAAGTAGGACTGTGTCATCCGCAAAAGATACTATTTCACCATGAGTTAAGGCTAGCTGACATAAATCGTTAATATAAACTAAGAACAAGGTTGGCCCCAATATACTTCCCTGTGGCACACCAAAACAAACAGGAATTTCTTCGCTGGTATATTCATCTATCTTAACCAACTGTGTACGATTTGTTAAAAAGTCTTTAAATAAGTCAAGCTGAGTGCCTCTAACACCAATATCTTCTAATTTTTGTAAAAGAATTGGGACAGAAACCGTGTCAAATGCTTTTGCTAAGTCTATAAATATGGCAACTACTTTCTTTTTAGTATCTAGTTTATTTACAATAAAATTTGTCACTTTATGTACCGCATCCGATGTAGATTTATTTGATCTGAAGCCAAATTGTGAATCTGATAATATTTTATTACTTTCTAAAAATTTTATTAATCTTAAATTAATCAGCCTTTCAAGAATTTTAGATAGTGAGGGCAAAATAGAGATTGGTCTATAATTGTTGACACAGTTTCTGTCACCACTTTTATAAATGGGTTGGATTCTAGATTTTTTGAAAGCCCTCGGAAAAACTCCAGAGGCCAGAGAAATGTTGCAGATATGTGTGATGGTTGGCGTCAAAATATCTTTATAAGTTTTTAGTATGTGGCTCGGAATCAGATCCAAACCTATGGCACTATCATTCTTAAGATTATTAATAAGTCCTTCAACTTCTTTACAGTCCGTAGGTAATAAAACAAATGAGTGGGGGTGAGTATATTTAGTGTTATATGCTGTATAAAGGGGACTGTTAATAATTTTGTCCGCTAGGTTCCTGCCAATATCTGCAAAAAAGTTATTAACGTCATTCACGGATTGTAAGGGATGCTGATGACATAACAGTTCGTGAGATGACTCTTTATGCTTTGTTGTAAATGTTATATCTTTCAGAGTTTTCCAAAGCTTTTTGTTATTATTTTTAGATTCTTGTATTTGTAATGAATCGTACTGTCTTTTAAGTTTTTTTAATAAATTTGAGCAAAAATTTCTATATCGTTTGTAAGTAATTTTTAGTACGTCGTTACTCGGATCTTTTTTTAGTTTCTTATGTAGTTTATCTCGATTTCTCAAACATTTTAGGATGCCTGGAGTAATCCATGGTTTAAGTATTTTTTTTCGACAAGAGACAGTTATAATTTTAGTGTGCCGCATAATTAAGTCACGTAGAATATTAACAAAAGCATCAGTAGCAATATTAGCATCTTCTATTTTAGCTATGAAACCAAAATCCTTGCTGTTTATTTCATCATCAAAAGCAACGTAATCAAAGCGTTTAATAGTTTTAGAAGCCTTCAGTTGATAATTAATAGCAATGTACAACGCGACGCTATCATGATCGGTCACACTCGTGTGAATTACTAGACATCGAGTGATCTTCTTTGATTTGGCTAAGGCATGGTCTAAACATGTTTTATTGCGTGTAGGTATTGTATGTATTGGAAGAATTCCGTGAAAAGCTAACATATCTAAATAATGACCTTTATTGGTATCATTGCTGTCATTTGCTATGTCTATATTTATGTCGCCAACTAGAAATACATTTAACGTCGATGAGTATCCTTGTAGCAATTTATCCAATGATTGTATGAAATTACTAACGTTTTTATAACCTGGGGGGCGATAAATTGCTAAAACAACGGTATCAGAATTTATTTTGATAACCAAGCAATTCGCGTCCTGTATTATTTTTTCTTCAACCGATATAATTAAGTTTGATTTATAATAAACCACGACACCTTCATTTTGCGTCAGATTGTTTGCAGATGCAAAAGATTGGTATCCATCCAAATGGGGTATATTTTGTGTAGACAAAAGCCAGCATTCCGTTAATATAATACAATCCCAGGACACATTCGACCTGACAATAAGAGGGAGTAGGCTATTCAGATTACATTTAATACTTCTAATATTTTGAGTAAATAATTTCAAACAGAGCTCAGAATTAGGAATCAGCGATTTACACGATTCAACATCACACGAATAAGAGTCAGCTATTTTAAAGGAGTCTATTTCATTTTCTAACTGTACTATATCATTGAATTTTAACTAAATAACTCTTAACCTGATAGATTATCCAGATTTCGTAAATAATTATTACACTATGATGAATTGGCTTAAAATGTATATTGTGATTATAGAAAAGAAGTGGTGTTGCTTGGGGTGAGTACTGTTGGGCATACTGTGTGGTGTTATTGTAGAGTGTGTTCTGGGGTAAAGTTATAATTTTAAGGTACTTACAATTTAAAGTTTTGGCGAAAGTTAATATTAATACTAAAAATAAAAAGAAATTCAAGGCGTAAGTAATATCAACAAAAACAAGAAAAATTACAAAAACTAGTCATATACGACATTTTAGTGCGTCTAGATCGGATTCATTGTCGATGCGCACGCGGGATTCGTTAGATTTTCGTCGCAAATACACTCTTCCGTAAGAGGTCCAACAGCTCTCATATTTTTCAGACTTCATAAATTCTTTTGCTAAGAAGAATAGCTTTCTCACTTTGGGTGTTAAGAATTCAGCAACATAAACAGGTTTAACTGGCCCCTTGAGGTTCACGGTAGCAGTACTTAGTCGCTGATTCGGATCTCTCTCTTTATTATACTTCCTGACAGATTTAAGTAAGCTTTCTTTTTTGAGATTGGAGTTAAAATCTACCACGATTGGCCCGTTGGACACATTTTTAATTTTCATGCGGAATACATCACGGATTTCGGATTCATGAACATCAACATTTACAGCGGAGCAGATTTTTTTAGTCATCTCTATTAAGCTATGTTTGTTCTCACTTTCGGCTGCAGGAATATTTTTTAGCTCAACGCAAGAGGATCTGGAATTTATTTCCCACTGTTCTAGCTTTGTTTCAAGGTAATTTATACGAATTTTGTGCTGTTTGTTTTCTAACTGAATCTTTTTGACGTCATCCAAAATCTCATCATACTTGCTTGACATAAGTTCAATAGAGGTTTTGATGTCTTGATTTTGCTTTATAATACTATCCATGAATGTTTTTATGGCGTCATACTTTGATTCTTGCTGGGTCTTCATCTCATCCAACATGTTTCTCAATTCCACGATTGTACTATGAGTGTCGCCCGAAATCTCATCACACTTACGTTTGAATCGTTTAGATAAAAAACATTCTCCGAGTTCCTTCCTATCTGTAGCATTTAGAGATGGGTCAGAACCGTGGTGTTGAGGCGCAGACGTCAATGAAATCTTCCTTGGGGGGGTTCTTGAGCATGACATTTTGTATATAAGTCAAAAAAAAATAATAATTTTAGAATTATTTACACAGACTGCCAGTTTCTTCCAAAAACTACCAAAGTTTACGTATGGGAAATTTAAAACAGTGCGTAGGCAACACTGTGGATACAACGTCATGCGTGTGCGCAACTAGGAATTATACCTTTGTTCCTGCAGTTGCTGTCCTTGTCTAGCCGATGTATCACTAACTTCGTTGCACTTCTGCGCGCCTAGTACCCTTGATATTAATGTTGAGTGATATTTTAGTTTTAAATTAATAATAAAAATGAATATAATGACTTTCACGGAATACACGTCTAAACGCTGTCACGGTCCGCGGGGAAGGGAAATATCTCTTTAATAAATTCAAATAAAAGCATTTAATAGGTTAATACTAATACTTACCTGTCTATTCGGTAATCTTTGCTTATACAGCAATGTTTAGCCAGTTATAAGGTGAGTTTCTAAGAGCATAAATTATAACAAACTTTACGATGAAAATACTCTAGAATAGCCCAGTAATAGTGCGTTAACGCAGTGCGTGGGTAGAGTCACGCGGGCGTACTAACAAATTACATTTCGGTTTACCTTCTACCGTGTAGCGATGCTGATATAACACGAACTGGTGTTGACAAAGTAAAGAAAGGTTATCATTTAGTGCGAAACTAGAAGCTCTTAACCCATACTTAATATGCATTATAGTTAAAATATGGTGCTGATGTTTCAAAATTTCCGTGTTCAACTTCATAAGATTTTTATTAAAATACTTAAACGCCAGCAACCCATTCAGGATATCCTTAAAATCCTGAATGATTATCGACGGCGGGCACTTTCCACCAGGCAACCTGCCTATATGTCTATATCTACATATATATAAAAATATCCTAAGTCAGAAATAAAGAGGAAAGAAAATTGGTTGTCTGTAAAGTCGGTTTACTGACGATAGTTGAACGTGACAACGTCTTAAGGCCGTTTGTGCTTCTTTGTCGGTCGTTCCGCGCTCTCGCTTGCACTATGGAACGCCTCAGAGCGAGGTAACGCCGCATGAGTCATGTTTTTTTCGTGCGTGCAGCCGGCTCTATCGAATTATAAGACGTTGTCACGTCAAAAAATGAATTAAAAAACCTCCTTATTTAACCTCGTTAGTATAATTATATCAGTTTATCTAATACAAGCAACCAAATTCATCTTTATCGTATTAGTGCAGAGGAAATACGCTCTTATATTTTCATAAGGCTTACTAGATGTTCGTCTTTAAATCTAGTCAAGTAAATCTAAGGAAATTTATTAGGTACATTATTTAAGGTAACTTAGTTAGCTAATGTTGTTGACTTAAATTTGTATTTAAACTATCTAAATACCGATACTAATAGCCTTTATGTTTTTCTATTAATAAATACAACATACCAAAATTAAATACCAAAACAGTAAAAAAGGCGAAAGACAACTTTACATAGGTACCTAATATAAGCATAAGATAATAATTATGTTGTATAATACATACTATGGATAGAATGCTAGCGCCGAAAGATAAGCAAATTTTGATAAACCAGTTCAGTATTCTTATAGGTGCCAACTTAGAATAATTACACATAGAAAGATAGTCTTCATACAAGCGCCATCTCAAAAGTGACGCACTAAATCGGTTCACACAGAGATGACGATTACGTGCTCACGCTCGGCGACACGCACACATACACTTGTGTAATGTTGTCAGTGGCGGTCCATTTTGCCCGAAAGTGGGGTAATCATTCGGTCGCTGATAACCATTTGTTTTTGGCAATTATTATAAATAGGTGTTTGATAAAGTGTGGATATGGTAATTTAAAGTTTTTATTATACGGGAATGTTTATTTTTTATAACGAATAAAAGAAAACAACAACACTTATAACAAAATTAATTTTTATTTTAAGAATTGTATACAATTATGTTTTTTTACTCTGTAATTAAAGTTGGTTTACTTTCGATTTCGACGCAATCTACACAATCCACCCGGTGTCATGTACTTATCTTCATTCTCAAAATGTTTCGAACATATTCGTGTATTTTTGGTTGGCTTCCAATATACTTCTCCACGACTAAGCCTTATATTTTTCACCCACTTGTCAGCAATAACAGGGTCGGTAGGAATCCTTTGAACAACAACACGCAATACTCTTATATGTTGTCATTTTAACAAGTGTGAAAAAAAAATTCGTTTACTTTTCAACTTTCAAGTAACACATTTTCAGGTACCCATATGATATCTTAACACGTTCGCGGACAGTACTGGTTTACAGGTTGGAGCTACTGAGACACTACTTTTTTTCATACATTGCCCAGGGGCGTAGTGTTACAACACATGGTTAAAAAACCATATGATATGACAGAACGGATATAGGCGTAAACGTCGTAAGTACTCAGCGTCAGATTCATAGTCACCATCATCAGCAAATGGGTATGGACTCGATTCAGGGGTAGACGCTGCATCAAACAGGTCTTGAAGACGTTTTTGTTCTTTTTCGAACGAGTCTCGAGACGCCATTTGCAAAAATATTCGTTACAAATTTAGTTCAACAAAATCGTGTTCACAACAAACAATAGCAACATAAATATGTTGTTTACATAAGCAACTAGACTTGAATTAGTAAATCCAGTATGAGTAAAACAATTAAATTACGTTGGAAACAAAATACTCACTTTCTAAACAACAATTCACACGCGGCACGCGGGATCACCGCAGCGGCGCAGTACTCGACTAACCGTATGCAAACATGACGCCCACGGGCGTAGTGTGCGCGGGGAGAGGAGTAAAAAAATATGAATGTATGCTTGGAAGTACCTTCCTTTGACGAATTTTTGTAAATAATGCAGTGACAGTACAAAAGTCGTAATTATACCTGTGATGACAGTACAACATGCCGTTCTTTATGATAGTATGAAAAATCGCTCGTCGTTTGGCGTACTGATTTTATGCAAGTAAAAACTGATACGTCGACAGACGTACTGTCGTATCACTTTTAGCTGTCTAGACGCCAGTGGTCGTTACTGTCCGCGAACGTGTTAACACAAACATCTATATTAAAAAACAGCAATAACAACTGTTTTAAAATTAACTAGTCAGTTAAAATGGGAAAATATTTTCACAATCGGGCAACACTGAGTATAGAATTGAACGTATTTATTTTGACTTATTTAACTACAAAATACTATGAAATTCTGAAAGCTTACCTGTGAAAAGTGATGTTATCACATTTCTTTTGCTTTTCAGATGTGTTGTGACACAATTTGACTGCACAAACCGTCATAATAATTTTTTTTTCGCGAGACACGTTCGGCTTGCATTCACGTTACACTACGTAGCGGCCCGGCGTTTGGAGCCATTTATGGCTCCAATAAAGGTGCTTCAAAATGGGCGCGCGGACTTGGTTTCTATGTGTAATTATTCTAAGGGTGCCAAGTAATACGGATGTTAAAAATGGTGACTAGTGACAAATATAAGGATGGTGTTTTTTACGGCACTCAAGATTTGAAGATACCGTTGCATATGAACTTTGGCAAATTTTTCTTGGATGCTATTAAACAATTTAAAAATAAGATCGCTTTGGTAAGTTTTATCTCAACTTAACCCTTTTTTATTTTCTATGTAAGAACAAGAAAAAAATGATATTACTTCCTAACTTGATTTCATTTAAATAAAATAGCATAAATATACATTTGAGAGAGAGAGAAATATACAGTGAGAAATAATAATATATTGTTTAATATCATTGTTTATAAACGAAAATCGTAGTAATATTATTATTAGATAACGTTTGATTTGAACGACAGAATATTGTCACCGTGTGTAACATGTGATAAGAGGTGAATTTAAAGTACAATATCATTTGTTTTAGATTAACGGACTGACAAATGAATCAATTACCTATAAAGAGTTGGTCCAAAAAGTGGTTAATACCGCTTCTAGCCTTATCAATTTGGGGATCAAAACAGGAGATGTGGTAGCTATATGCAGTGAAAACAGGATTGAATATATAATAACCACTCTAGCTGTATTTTGCTCTGGAGGGATTATTACATTTTTTAACAGCTCATATAATATAAGTAAGGACACTATATAGAATCAATTTTAAGCAGAATAATCGATTTGAAATACACTATACACTTTATCATCAAAACCTTAAAAATTTGAAAACCATCGTTCAGCAATGTATTGTTTTGTATTTTTTAATAATCTTTAGATATTTTCAAGATTTCATTTTTTGTCGTTTGTGTCAGCACAAATTCAGCATTCTTATCAGTAAGAATATTCAATGCAAACAATAAATAATAATAAGATAGCTTTTTTTGACCTTCAGGTGAAATGAAACATGCTCTACATATTTCAAAGCCGAAGTTTATGTTCCTGTCAACTCATGCATACGAAAAATATTATGAGGGTCTTCAAGGGGAAAACGTGATACAAAAATTCATTATATTTGATAAACAACCCGTTATGCCACAACACCTTCATTTCAAACAATTAGCGGACAATTACGTGGAAGTAGATTCTTTTAAGCCAGTTCATTTTGAAGGTATGAAGAAATTCAAACATAAACTATAACAATTAAAACGTGATCAAATTGTTTTTTAATGTAATTCATTTTTGTTTCCTGATGATAATTATAATGTTGTTTGCAAATTTGTATGCATTTGTTTAAGGCGAAGTTCACACATGCATGATACTATACTCTTCGGGGACCACTGGCCTCGCAAAAGGAGCAAAACTAAGTCATTTAAACTTTATCGTTGTCAGCCAACGGCCTACGTAAGTAGGAAATGGAATTATATTTAAGTTGTAAAAAAATAGTCAAGTGATGCATGTTTTTGGTAATTAAATCAGAATATAAATATTCCAATATTTTTTGTGGCAATCAATAATAGAAAAAATAATTACCAGTTGATAACAATTATTTTCCATTAAGGCAATCAAACTAAAAATTGGTAGATATAAGATATTCGCTAAGTTACAAACGAATCAATAAGTTTACCAAGTTTATACGGATAAGCTATTCCTATAATTATATTTTCTTACAGATTGCTAACTCGTGATTTACTGATGCTTCAAGTAGCTCCATGGTCAAGTACTTTGGGAATCGCAAAAGCATTGGACGATACCATACGTGGAAAAACAACTGTATATCTACCAAGATACCAAGAGAGACAGTATTTACAAACCATTGAAAAATACAAGGTTAATATTAATATTAAAACTTCACCATTCATCCGTTCATTTAATGCATGTTTTTTACTATTTATGACAGTACTATTACCAAAACTTTTTATTTATATTCACCAGATAGGGGTAATAATAATAGCTCCACCACTGCTAGTAATGCTGTGTAAATCGAAGATTGCTGACGAGTATAATCTTAGTTCCTTGGAAATCATTATATCCGGAGGGGCTCCAATTGATTTAGATACAATACATCAAGCTAAGAAGAGGTAATTAACAATTGATGTCGATTGCACATTCAACACAATCCATAATTAAACACATTTTTGACATATTAGAATTGAAGTTAGGACTAATAACTATATGGTAATTTCAAAATAACCATTCTTTCTCAAGTCTGTTTGTCGGAGTACAGTACAGAGTCTTATTGTAAGAGCCGGATAATCTTACAATTGTGAAAATCAGAATTCACATCGTGAATAATATGGCATGCAAACAAAAAAACATTTAATATTCAAATCATTATAATGCAATTAATTAATTTTTAACAGATATCCACATCTTAAGCGCGTCTTACAAGGTTATGGTATGACAGAAGTGACAGGCGCTCTCACTGAGGACTCAGAAGTGACTCCTAAAGAAGGTAGTGTTGGACCTCTAGCTGAAGGATGTATTGTAAAGGTACTATTTAATAAATTTCTACATAAGGAGAAAAATGTATTAGGTACTGACCTTCAGAGGAGATGAAGTTAATGAAGTTATATGAAGTTAATATTCCATTTTTAGGTAGTTGACCCTAGCACAGGAAAAATATTAGGTTGCTGTGAGCCAGGTGAAATCCAGGTGAAAGGACCAGTTCTATTTCAAGGATACATAGGAATATCTACCGAGAGTAATTTTACACCAGATGGATTTTATAAAACCGGTGACATTGCATACTATGACGAAGATGGATACTTTTACATAATCGATAGGATCAAAGAACTGATAAAGTATAATGCGTGGCAGGTGAGATAGTTTAACTTGTTATCAGTGATTATCGTATGTGGTAAACTTATTTATTCAAATGCTATTTTTGTTGATAGTGATGATTTTTTTGTTCACATTAAAACATATTGTATATCTCATATTTTCTAAATATATAGATAATTAAATTCACAATCAATCATTCATTATTAAACTCGACTAGTAAGTAATCTACAGCGTAAATAATGCTATTTTATTAATTAAATTTATTACTATTTTACATTCAGGTAGCACCATCAGAATTGGAAGCATTGCTTTTAGAACATCCCGGCGTTTTGGATGTTGGAGTGACGGGTAAACCTGACCTGTCCGCCGGTGAACACCCTATGGCGTTTGTAGTTAAGCAACCAAATTCACAAGTCACAGAGAAAGAACTCATAGAACATGTCGATTCAAAGGTTTCTTTTTTTCATAATTTACATTTTTGTTGGCAATGATATAATGATTCATACAATTTATAATACCAGTGTTAATAGCAACAAAAAATATTAATTTTACAGATCTTTTTTTGTGCCGAAATGAACAAAATGTAGTATTTCTTTATTTCTTTTTCAGGTTTCGCCGTGGAAAAAATTACGTGGAGGTGTTATTTTTGTCAACGAAATTCCGAAAACTGCTAGTGGTAAAATACTACGGAGAAAACTCAAAGAAATAATTGCTAATGTGGAAAAGGATAAAGCTCGTAGTAAATTGTAATATTAAAAAAATTGAGTGCTTGTTTGGTTCATATTTATATCTACTGAGATAATTTGTGTTAATGTGTACCTAAACAGTTACTTATTTCGCTTCTAAGTGAAGTTATTTGTAAAAAAATATATACAAAAGATAAGTGATAATATACTCAATAATATATTAAAAAAATATTTTTTGCAACCAATCGCTGATAACGACAAAATTTATATTATAGGAGTGCAGTATTATTGTTTTAATAAATACTGATATATTATCTACTCAAATGCTGTTTTATTTGTTATAAGATTGTATCTTGTGATAATTTATCATGATTAATTATATTATTGATTGCTTATTATATTTGTTCCGCTAATTTTTGACAGTCATCAACACAAGCACGCACAGAATGACGTATAGTTAAAAAACAATACAAAAATAATAATACATTTACATATTGATTTTTTTTTTCAAATAAATAAATACGAGATTCACACGTCACAGCGTCATTTTAAAATGGCATAATAATCTTTAACAATCATATAATATTACTTTATTATTCAGTTTTCAGAATAAGTAATGCTTTAACAAATTAAAAAGAAATGTCCTTATTTCCTCTCCAGCTCCTTCCTCATTATGATTTTAGACTCAGTTAATATTTGAAACTTACGTAAACATATGATTTCTTAAGGCGAAGGAAAACGCGTAAAATATATATCTTTATCCCTTTAGCCGTGGGCTTTTAGGACAGTATTTATTTAATTTGCATGACTTATCCTTCTCAGATCGTTTGAAGAAGAAACAGGTTACACGCGTTACGGTATTTCATTTTATATGAAATATGTTTTCTGTACCTACATAAAATTGACAAAGTAGAAATGGCGACTAAAAAAATTTGAGGTGCGTGCGTCATAAAAGCAATTATTTTTTTATACCTACTTAACCCATTTTCAATTAGTTTCCTCATAAGCTAATAACCAATACATACTATAATAAATTATACATTGTTATGTTTGATATAATTTATGTAATCACACTGATAAACATCGCATGACTAATACTTTTATATCATATAAGAATACAGATAATAATTAATTAATCCAAGCCATTGAGATAAGTCTGAAATCATCATTACACATAAATAAAATTATAGATAATAGTTTTTCTTCTGTTTTCCTCTTAACGAAAAACACATACATAAATAGTTTATTTTTTAGTTTGTTAATATTTTTTTTATTACATGGTACTTATAATTTATTTATTTATTATAATACCTAACTATAAATTTTTATCAAAGAAACTACACTAAAATATTCGCTAAATAGACGACCTAGGGCAGTTCTTTCAAGTGAAAACAAGAATCTAATTCCAATATTTTAAATTTTGTAGGTAGTCAATTGTTTTACCCGAATTATAAATTGTGTTTCTTCTCTTTCTTAGAGTTCTAAGAGACGAACGGCAAGTTGTTAACAGCAGAGGCTACGGCTGCCATCGACAGGTGGCGACGCTTGCAGTTTGCGTTGACGGCAAACTGCAAGCGTTTGACGTTTGACGGCATCCGCTTTTTCGTGTCGACGGCAGCCGTCGACGTTTGGACTGCTGCCGCAGACACTTCGACGACTGCCGTCGACATGACGTGGCGACGGCTGAAGTAGCCTCTGCCGTTCACCACTTGCCGTTCGTCTGTTAGAATGCTTAATGGCTCCACTAAATTCTATTTGTTTCTACTAAGTGTACACTGACCGTGTTAACAGGTACAAACTGTCAAGTTAAACCTTATTTAATTTATGTTCTTATGGTAGTGAAACATATTTTTCAATTTAATACAAGATGATTAAAACTCAATAATTTTCTTCCAATGCATTAGATATTTCCATACAATATATAATGAACTTTATAATATATCCACAATGCAGCTTTTACAAGATGTACAATCAAGAACCCGATTGCACTGAACTGTCAATTGCTAATTGATAGTGCCAATATGCAAATTGCCCACCCAACTTTCCTTTTTATTTTAAAGCAGTAAGATTCATTATAGCCTACAGGACACATAGTGCTGGAATATCATAATTACTGCATTTAACCCACCGCATAATATGTATCAACAACTTGTAATGGCCGGATAAAGAAAATAATTAGTTTTTATATTGGCGGCTTTAATACCAGGCTTTTATTATAGGCTATAAATTAAACCCTAGTTTGTCTCGTTTAATAATGGTGTCAAGCGCCAGAAGCTTTTTCTAGATATCTCTGAATTGTATTATATTATAATATGGGTGTTTTAAAATGAATCTCTAATTTATATTTAAATTTAATAAAAGATTGAAATTAATCTATTCTTACACAGCCAAAACTTCAGTACACTATGCAAGTGTTGTAACATAAACTAAAAAAATACGATTGCCATAATAGTAATCGATTACAAGTTACAACACAGGTTAAAACCAGTGAAAGTTCACAAACACGCCTCTAATTACGTGCGATTGAAACTTAATTAACTCCAATTAGCAAAAACATCATAAAGTAGCGCCAACGTAGATTAATCGATCAAACAGAACATACTGACCGCAATCTTTCGATGCTTAATCAATCTGTGCTGCAAACGGTATTGACCTCGATTAAAACTCTAGTCACTCGTTCAAATATTCCTTTATGACACTTTTTCACGAATATTGAATACTGATATAATGGTATCTGTTGTATGAGTGAAGTTATGTTATACATACTACTGTAATAGAAAACGAAAATTGTACGTGAATCCTGTACGAAAACTTGGAATTATTGCTTCAAATTAGGCTATTATTTTATTGAGTAATACTCATGAAATGCATTATCAGGTATAGGTAAATGAAATACTTAGTTCAGTGATTTATTTTTAGGTACATAGAAATATACCAGTATATCTATCTCCTTATACATTACTGCTATGCGGCTTTATTAAAATTAGTTGCGGTTTAGTTACAAAGAGGTAACACACAAATTCACATTGTTATTTTTTATCTACAATCGCTAATATATTAACTGCATAATTTTGAACAGCAAGAGGTGATCGTAAAACATAATACGATCATTTTTACGAATTAACTAATAACAGTTGGCGAGCGCCAAATTATAAACATTACTTCGAATTATAGTTGTTAAGGTACGTACAGAATAGGTATTATTACGTAAAGACACAATGGGCGGTATAATGATGGGATCGTTAGTGGTGGAGTAAATTGCACGTTGTAGATAGAGCCAATATCCACCCACTACAGCCGTACACAGTGACAAGTTGATTTGAAACGGGGTTAAGAAATAAATGAAATCAAACCGAATGCTGTAATTACCTAAGTGCTAAAGAAGATTACAAAATTGTTACATTGGTAAATTAAAATACATTTACTTTACGGTTATCTCTTCACATATTTTCTTAAATATTTGTTCCTCCGGTGCCCGCATTATACGTATTTTATATTGTAACGGAGTATTAAAATTCTTGTCTACTTCAATATATTTATATCTATAATCATATTACATGTAAAAAATGTCTACAGACAATATTATACAGGTACGTTAACATCAGTTATGTAAAATCAGTACGTTTACAAAGTAACAATAATTATTCAGTAGTCCATGTGAGGCCCAAATGCGGCAAAAGAATTGTACCTAAATCGGTTTTGTAGATTCGGTGTTCGCCTTGCTAACTTGAAAATGATTCACACGTTTAATAACGGATATTACTCATAATGTTTGTATAATAAGATAAATTGCATGAAACGTCGTGCTGTAGTTCTCTTTACTTGACGTAGCTACACCAAAATCGGGCCAAGTCGCCCGAGGCGCTAGTCATTTCACTTTTAAACTACGCAGCCGCAAAAGTTATGTTTATATTACGCTATTTACTTTCCATCTATAAATGAGTGATTAAAGCTAGTCCCGTGACATTCCCTTAACTTAAACAATTATTAAATGGATTGCTATTTTTGCTCTACCTTATATTATATTCCGTACTAAGTAAACCTCTAAGCTTCTAGTTATTATTTCTACTAAGAATCTGCATCTATCATCTATCATCTATAAAATGGCATGTTATTTTTAATATTATTTAATTATTAATCTGTAATTCATTTCTGTTGACTTTTAATTGTATTTAAACGCGAACAAATTTTAATCCCTGCAATATGGGGATTTGTCAACATAATATGTAGGTACCATTTTACCAATTTTATTGTAATTATATTTTTGAATATATTACTGTTATATGACTTTTTTATATGTTTTAACTTCATTACTAGATGAAGAAATCAATTAAATAGAATATTAAGAAAAAAATACATTAAATTCAGAATAATCAACTGAATTATTAATTAACATTGTCTAATGGAATATAAACTGACGCCAATTCCGTCTTTTTTTATACTATTTTCGTCCATGAAAGTTCGTTTAAGTAATAAGAAATAGTTTTATTAATATAATGAAACAACGAAGGAAGTGGCAATTTGAACCATTCCTACGAGTTCAAATTAATTTAAACTGCTAATGATCTTAATACTCTCTTTTAAGTTGGCTCTATGTTTGAGGCTGGGGTATATACTGATTATTATATTTTTATGTTCATTTAGTAATCTATTTTTACACAAGATATTTAACTAAGAAGATAAAGTATGTTATTAGGTGTCAAATAATTTTAATACGGTTTGCATAAAAACATATGTGAATAAATACAATCAAGCTCCGTGATGAAATAGGTTTACCTGCATCCAAAGTACCCTGAAAATAAGTGTAGGCTGTGGCAGTAAACGCATAAAGCATTTACCACATATTATGTCGACAAGTTACACAAGGCGGCACTTCGGAAACTTGTTAATATTTACCTTTCAATGCAGCATTTACTCTGTCCAAATCATACAGCGACAGTGGAAGAGGCTCGTATAGAAGCCGCAGGCGTGGCAGACGCCGACCGTAGCTCTCATAAAATCCGTCACTCAAAAATATCCCCGAAGAATGTCTATACAACTTATACGCGCACTTATTCGTCCTAAGCCAGTCGACCAATACAATTGCCCCATTCAAACTTCTCTCATCTCCAACTAAAACGTGACTTTTCAATTCTTGAACGTCTCCTTTCATTATCAGTCTAATATATAGCTTGTAGGACATGTATATTTTCACATTGGGCTTACTACCCCGTTTTATCTTCCTAACGCTCAGGACGCGAGCCGTGAAAATGTATTTAGATTCAGACACCGCTGACGACAAAATCTCGTAGTCATTAGTTAGCGTCTCATTTAAAATACATTTGGGAACGTTTTTGTGTTTTCTACCGTGAATGATACTCCGTTTCTTAGCGGCATCTCTCGTAGCGATTTGACTATAAATCGTGTTGTAATTGTACCACAATAACAACAAAAAGAGAACGTTCATTTTTATATCCCTGTCGGGCGTATCTTGTTGTACTTCAACATATGTTCAAATAAAAAAGCATTTTAATCGTTTTTAAGCAGGAGAGCCTCTAGATCGAGACGGCTCGTAAACACACGAGATCACAGAGTTGCGCAACAGTCCGACTTGGCGCCACAGAGACGCGTGTGCGAGCGCAGACCCGCGCGTATACTGGGGGCCTCGTAAGTCGCAATTCTATGCAACCTTCATCACATAAACAAACGTAAACCTTCGTTTCATTAGAGTATCGTGCTACGGAATACAAATTAAAAATTGTTTACAACTACGTATCGCGGACATAGCGCATACGAGTTTGTTCCATTTAATACTGTACATGCCTTTTCTGAAAAATATTACTATCTCCAGTTCAGTGCAGCTTCATGGGTCAACGGAGGCACAATAGCCGGAGGATAGGAGATAATACAGAGCGCACAATATGGGCCAAGTTAACAGTTATTGCCGAACGAGTCGCCGCCTTACTGCGCCCTGAATATTCATGTACTGAAGCCGGGCGCGGCGCTAGATCGCCCGGGATAACTACTTTTACCGCAATACACGCTATTCATAAGGCAGCATCGTAAAACGGCGTAACAGAAATATAAAACCATTTTACTATTCTCTACTATTTGAGATGGACAATTTTATTATTAATCTGTGAATTTATTAATCGAACAAGAAGTGAGTATATTTATTCTGAATCCCATAATAAAAAAACACATAAGTATCATTAATATATGGATATCATTTTGAAAATATTTATCTTAAAATTCATCTCAATGTTTCAATTTAATTTTGCTTTTTAAGAATTGACCTAATCGATATAACATTAACTCTATCACCAAATCGTAGTAAAAAGGTATAAATGATATTTTACACGACATTATAACATTAAATTTATTTTTATGAGTAAAAAGCCTATAAAAAGGTTCCGTTGTAGTTCCATGTACAAGCGATTGCAGCGCTTACACAAGGAATTTGGAAAGTGGCACGAGCGTGGGCGGGCGAGTTGAGGCGGTCGCACTCTTGACGAATCTTCAACGCCGTACTTTATTATTTTATAACATTCTTTACATCTATCCGCCATTTAATCTGATTTAAGTGCGCGTACCTATACGTGTTCCCCAATATTGTAAATTAATTTACTAAAAATAATTTCTTAAAACAAAACAAATAAAATAATTAACATATTGTGAACATGCTACATAAGAAGAATCTTATACATATATCACTGTTGGTTACCATCGTGTGTGGTGTAATTCAATAATGATAAATGAAGGTGGCCATTATTTCTCTATATGCGTCTCGTGATCAAAGTTTAAGATATGCAATAACTGAACAATATCGGTGTATCAATAAGAGTGGGTATTTTAAGACGCAATGAACATTGCTACAAAAATCGTTTCGATAAGGCACTCGCAGTAGGTTTTATTTCGCCTCGCGTGAATGTAAATATTGTACTTGAACGTAATGAGCCCGATTATATCTTCTACGTCTGTGGTCTTATTATTTTATCTGTATTCTCACGGATCGTGGACGTTTATTTAGCCAACACAACTAAGGCTGGATATTGCACAGACAACAAAGAGCGATGGATTGTTACAGTAGACCGTACACATCCAATGACAGATTTATGTGGATTTATCGACAGTATTTCTTACATAATTTATGAAACACTGTCTTACTGGAATAACCTACGTATTCTCTGGGTACAATTAATAGTACGTTAATATAACATTGTAAACACCACCTGTGAAGGGATAAAGCTGACAATATTAATTAAAATATTTATGCATGCGTCGCTCGTTCGAACCAATTTATAAAGTGGGCACAGTACTGCATTGCTTTAAACTTTAAAGGAAGTGTTTATATTCGAAGTTATGAGAACATACATAAAACGCCTTCTTTACTATTCATAAAAGAGAATACATTCACAAGGGGTTGCAGTGTTGTTTATGAGTGCTCTATTTTATGAAATGCATAATCCGTAAGTCAGAAAGCATTCGTAATCCTCACACAAAAAGCTTGCATGCGACCGATACTGGACTCGTAGGATGAAGCTCGATACTCATCTCGCCGTATTATGTGGGGATTAAATAGGATCTTCTCCGAATTTTTAGGTCAAAAAGTGCAGGGCAAAGTTTGACCGTTTAACCTTCCGAACTGGGTTATATGAATCCAAATTTAAACATTTTTTTTTTCATAATAACAATGAAAAATATGACTTCGATTTTATTCCATAAGGGCTAGAGGTTAAATATTATTAGATACTTATACCGAATTTGTTAGCAACTATCTAATATTGGGCAAACGGTTAGGCTAATTAAAGACATTGGAAACGTAATATTTATGCCCACCACATCGGAGGCTTATGCGGTACTGTATCAAACATGAAAGCAGAATATCATCAGCCTAATTACGTTGGTTTGTGGACGGTGGGATGGCACAGTTATTAATAAGTGTCTTTTCAAAGTAGGATAGATTATCATTTAACTAATGAAATAAATACTATGACGCAATATGACCGTATTGAACTAAATAGTAATTTTATCATAGCAACCGATATATTATTATCTCATTGGAGTAAGATTATTTTATATCCTCTAAAATATAAAGTTTAAATTGTTTCTACATCTATAACAACTCTACCAACTCTACTACTACAATGTTGCATGACGTATAGGTTTGGAAAATAAGTTAATCTAAGCATACGAATATTTATTGATTAATCGAGTAAAATAAATTTAATCGTCAATTAAATGAAATCTGGTGAGTTTAAAAAAGCATAAACAATGGCAATTAGCGATGAATGAAGCGATTACCGCGCCTGCAACATGTTATCCTAATTGAATTGTATTTACGCAGCAATAATGCCGCCCAGCCGATCAGTAGGTACGACTGTCGAGTACCCTGCACCGCATTGTCGGCTCAACACAAACGCGTTGGACGCATTCACTCCATTAACTTAACGAACAGTTGTCGAGATGTCGATCAACCACATCTCAATGCTTTCAAACTGAGCTTTATGGATATAACACCCACACATTATTGTACATCATTTCCACGAAGCGGATTGTATAGAACGCGCATTTTGCTCTTGTTACCAAGTTAATTTTATACCCTTTTTTAATAATCGTCTTCGTAGCAGGTTGTTCATCCAATTACTCTTATAGAATAACTTCACGTTTAAACGGCATATATATTATGGCATACTGTACTATAATTTTAGTAGATTTCTAGGACATAAAGAAATAATTATTACTCGTAATAATTTCTTAATCGCTTATTGCTTCTATATAAAGATAATAAATTATGATTTTATATTGTTATTAAATTCCTTTACGATTTCCTTTCTAATAGCTAATTCCTAACATAAATAATAGCTCTATAAACATTAACATGATCCACTAAATCAGTTTTCTCCATTTTGTTTGTCTTTATTATACAGAGTTAGATTAGATAGATTATTGAAATTCTTAATAAAAGCATTGTATTAAGAATTCCAAGAAATTTATCCTTTCTCTATTATTAGGGACTGCGATGTCTATAAATATATAGTACATTTAATATAATTAATACTAAAAAGCTTACCTTTGACTGCAGCATTGATCCTATCCAAATGATATAGGGTCAGTGGTACCGGGTCGGTCAACAGACGAAGGTGCGGCGTCGGACCTCTTTCGGACTCCCCGTACATTCCATCACTCAAAAAGATAGCAGATAATCGAGGTCTCGGGCCAGGCGAACAGTTCTCCTTAGCATGAGGTCGCTCCACTAATATTGTACCCCCGCTTAAACTCTCAGATGATCCATCTTGCTTCACAAATTGTGTTAAATTGCCCTCTTCACCCTTTAAAATACGCCGCAAATATATCGTATAGAGATTGGATCTCTTCGTGCGACTGTCGCGTTCCGATCTGTATTTTCTCACACTCAAAACTTTACCTGTAAAAATAAACTTCGAGTGTCCTATCGCTTCCATCAGCGACCATTCGTCCTCGATAAGGCTTTCATTGAAATTGCACGTCGGCAAAATAGCTCTGTGCCTCCGGTGCACATTGTGCCTCTTTCTTACTTTACCGCGAATCCTGATCTCGCCTGCGACGAAGATCGTCAAAGCGATAAAATAAACAATAACTATTGAAGGCCTCATGTCGCGGAATCGCCGGTTAAACACTCATATATGCGGCCCATACAAATGTATCTGTCACATTATGCAAGTTATTTATGTGCCCAGATTCTCATAAAGTGCCGACGACAGCTTATTAAATGAGCGAACCGTTGACATCTCACTAACAGAAACTGATAAAATTGAATGTATTATTTATTGTTGCGTTTACGTCACCGTTTCAGAAGTGTACATTTAGTATATGAAAAAATAATAAAGTTCAATATTTTTTATTGATCCAAGTGGCATTATTCACCCGTGACATTGAAAGTTGTTAGTAAACATTATAGGAATGTCCGTATGTCAAACGCGTGCGCGCGCGCTGCCCGCCGAAGCTAACTAAAGCCTGTCACGCCTAACCTCCCATGTGAAATAAGGGAGCTCGGCGTCTATTTACAGTCATTTTAGCACTTCTATCATATCAATCACACATTAATTGTATTGTTGTCGGAAGAAATTATCACTTAATGTGACTGAAAGTTACAGTAGAATTTCGACAGTATTATTAAACTCTAGCTGGTAAACTTACGAAATGAACTCATATTAAACTTGACTTGCTTTCAAAATACTTATTCTGAATTTACAAAAAGCTATTTGCTGAAGTTAATTATTTTATATGCTTTTACTTTAAATTAAAGAGGTGCTTTGAAAATAAATTTATTTCCAAAAGTTTGTTTACGTTTAAATAAGTAATTTCGATACTACAAGTTTGATAAGATGATTCTTTAGGTACTACATCAGCGCTGCTTTATCATAATTATGTACTATGTAAATATCTATTATTTAATAAAACGTACATTATAATTATCTATTGAGTACCGAACCTTTTCTTTAAATATGAGTTCAAGCTTTAATATAACTAGAATTAAGTGTTATAGCCTTACAAAAATTTCACATAAAATCTTACGATTATTACTTCCATCAATTTCTTAAACAGAATATATCGGCAAATAAATCTCGCCGCTCGACGTATTCGTCGATAAAAATGTGCATACAAAATAGAGTGTCATGTGAGTATTACGTTTAAGCAACATAAAATAAGAGCTTGATATTGTTTTACGATAAAGTAATCTTTATTACTATTTATTAGATGTCAAAACAGAATGCACCAGTTTTGTATATTGTAGAGATAAGTGCGTGGAGAGTCGTGGAGATGTGAAAGCTCGCGATGCGTGAGGCGCGTGGGTGAACCGGCCCGGCGCCCGCAAACTGTATTTAGTTTCTGCTTGGCGCAAGGATCGTACTCTTGCGGCATCTAATTAACTCGATTTGTATAAATTAATATTAATAATTAGATGTAATGTGGATTAGCATACTTAGTATAATGTTAACGAAGATGTGACGTGATGTGCTCCCGAGAAAGCGAGTAAATCTTTACGCTAGGTTATAGGTAAATAGTTTAGGTTTATTAAATATCTAAGTTAAGTTCGTCTCTCCCTGCGTTTATGTATTTAAAGTAATATTGTTCTTTTTTGCTTGTTACGATTTAACTCAAAACTACTTCAAGATTTTTTGAAGTTTTAGTTTATAACAACATATAGTATAGGTACCATATTACAAAGTAGTTGAATATAATAAAATAAATATCATTATCATAACATTATATTAACTTGTGCCACTCACGATCCTAGCTTACAAATCCTTCAAGGTGTAATTACAGCATAGCAATATAGTTGATACAGAAACAGTTGGTCTTCAAAACGGGAATGTTGCCGATTACAAACTACAACACTAATGGCAGAATCTTGTATTAAACAGATCGCTGATAATGTTAATATTAGCGAGATAATATAATATTATTATTAAGGATTCGACCTAAAATATTATCTGAAATTCGCCGATATTATCCTATCATCCACTTAAGAAACATTTAATTATAATTTCTAAGTTTCTGAGCTATTATAATTTTGAAATATTAAGAAATTTTAAAACACAGTCTGTACAATGGAGTTTATTCTACGAAAACTTAATTATAAGTCAACATTAACATTTACATAGTTTCAAGCAAAAGGATAAACTAAATGATATGCGCATCCACCCACACTACATTTCGTAGTAAGAACGATTGCAAGCCTTTCCCCCGTAACAATTTAAAGCTTTTGTTCGACGAGTATTCGTACGCATCGTATAATTAATGCCCACCGTTTAAGTAATGAATACGTGCACATGGATACAAACCAAAACAATTGCGGATGAAATCCTGAACACGAATAATTTATATTCTTTATTTATTAACTTTTAATTTCGTTGCACGATAATGATTGTGATATATTATACCCTACAGTCTAATGACTACACGGAACAAGTATAATGTCCATAACATAATAAATGGCAATATTATCGAGAAATCAATCATCGATAAATTCTACCGTACCTGAAATAGTGTACGAAAAATCCGGCGCTCCACATATTCTTGCAATAATTCACGACTTCCACTCGCCCTAAACTAATCCCGATTTACTGAAACGATCATGGCGCGATATTAAATCACTCTGTCAAACTACAACAAGCCGCTCATTAAACCACCCGCTTCGTACACATACTCCCCTATTATAGCCCACTGACTCGATTAATAGATCAATTGACATAAATACGTAAATTAAAACAATGCAACTTATACGTAAAGCAGGCAGTGCTTTAGTACTCTTGTATTTTCTATGTAAATTCGAAACACATAAATGTATACTAAAATATTGCTATATAATTGCTATTCTGGTTGAATTTAGTAGAAACATAAGAAGAGGCTTATTTTCATTTAAACAGTTGTGGTGTAGTTATGGTAAAATTGTACAGCCTTTGCGAATTGAATTTCTGGAAAATATGGTCTTAACATAATAATTATTGTAAAGATTAATTTTCAACGTATTGTACAAAATATTTCCAAGTAAACCTTGTATTGTATTTAATTAAAACAAAGAGGCTTATTTCAAATTAAAAAGTATTTAAAGGAAATTAGGGTGCCTGCAAGGTACCTAATAAATGTAGAGTTATATTGTTTGTATTAATATTGAAGTTTAATTACCGTTTATATATTATAAACTTAAAATTTTGATTATAGAACGAGACAGCTTTTAGTATATTATTATTAGACTATGTAAAATTTAGACGTGTTGCATTGCAATTTGCAATAGTATTGTGATTTGTAATAAATTCATAAGTCTTAATGAGAGCTTTAGTGAGCTTGTAGTATCAATGCCATTATTTTTGTAACATACGTGATTAAAAAGTTGGTCTAGTCAAAGAAAATATAGTATCTTTCCTATTCTATATACTCGAAGTCACTTAGTACCTTAAGAGTAATAAAATATTTATTTAAAAGTTCTAAGAAAAATATTTCAGTTGAAATTTTTTAAATGTACTAGCTTTTTTTTAATTTTTATGTAGTACCTTTTGGTAAATTTCAAATATAACACAAATATAAAAAAGGGAGGAAGGATTTTCCAATTTTTCCTGTATATGCAGCGTAATCGCCAGAATCCACCTATTTGTGAGTATTATGTTTAACATATTTATATTTTCTTTTTCCTATCCCCGGGATCCATAACGATAGATCTAAAGGAAAATCGTGCCTTGTTATTTAGATTTCTATGGATAGTACTATCACAGAATACATAATAGTAGCTAAACGCTACAGAACGGACACTCTCCGCCCCCCGCCAAAATTAAACACTTACCTCAACCCGCACGATCAGTCTAAAAATGGTCCACATTTTTCTACAAGGACGATACGCAACGAAGATTGACAACATTAATCAAATTGACTTAAAGTAATTTTATTATTTTGGATTTGTGATTTTCGTTTTTCGTAGAAAATTGTTAGATATTGTGCTGTTTACGGATGTATTTCATCAGAAAAACGCGAATTTTTTTTACGCTAGTCACAAATGTGCCAACCATAAAGCGTTAACACACAAATTTGCAGTCTCTACAGTGTGACTGTCAAAACGATAATTTTGTATGGAGTGTCCGGGGTGTGGTACTATATTTAGACAAGCTTAGTTACATACAACCACAGACTAATAATAATATACTACGTATACATAGGTGACAGAACACTGTAAACACTCAAGCTCCCGACGACTGTCGACACATGACGACTGTCGACACATGACGACTGTCATACCTAACAGAACCTCTAGCTTATTGTTTACGTATGTACCACTCTCAGCGCTAAAATTATAAGAGTGTACGCAAAAGCAATTATGGAGAAGGCAATTGCTACAGTTCTATTTCAAATAAAAGCTGAAGCACTTTGTAAGCGGCTTTCGATTCGTGCTAGCGAGGACGGTACTGAATTGAGTGTATAAAGGTGGAACAGCGGTAAAGCGCTTTTACGCTACACCCTTCACTTTTGATGCGAATTCAAATAAAAAATGCACGTGTACGCTTACTAAATATTTTGCCCATCCCTCATGATGATGTGTCTCTATTTTGAATACGATTTTATCACAAAAACATTTCGCCTCATTTTATTAAAAAATTTTAGCGTACAAAAAATGTTTATTTTAAGTGAAATACTTATTTTTTTAGTAACTTCAAAGTGTATTAATTGTTAATCTTTTGGAGTTCAATTATAAGTAAGTACAAACTTAACCAACAATGGAATAACATTTTAAACCAGGACCAAGATACCTCGAAAATGAAGGGTTAACCCTTAAGGATAACCTTCATAATTTTTTAACCAAAGAAGAAACCATTAACACAAATACAAAGCAGATATTCCGATTGTGCATCTACATTAGTCACAGTTCCTTTCAAAGCCTTACGTAAATCCTGCCAAATGCTGTAAATTATCAAAAGAGATCAGGTAATAGTAGTTTTAAACTGGAAATGGCTATATCATTAGTGTTGTAAATCAAAGTTCGGTGGAGCAGAAGCTCTTCAGTGCACAAAGGTAGACCGGACGAGACCAGCAGCTCGCTAGACTAGTCTGAAATACTCAAAGCCTCACAAAGACCCGTACATTCGATGGACCCACTTTTTGTCACGCCTTTTATCTTTTTCGAATTCCAATTCCAATTCTTTAATTCTGTACGTCCTTGCTTTAGTTTTTGTATAAACGAACAATACTGCATTACTACTGTAAAACATTATACGACTCCAGATCGAAATGGTGCTAGCAGTTTAATCTTGTTGACAGGAGTCATTGCGATTCAGCTCACAATTAATCAATTCTTCCCGTTATATGGGTCATAAGGATGATGGGAATTATGACGTCGTAAAATATAATAAAATATTGCCGTAACACGGTGACAGAAAAATTGGTACTGACGCTCAAATTGATATATATCAGCAAAATCACTCGTAAATCAACCAAAAAGTGATTTCTAAAACACTCAAGATATCGCATACGGACAGCAAGAAAGATTCAGAAATAATCTCTACCTACCAGAAAAACGTTGTTAGTACAAGTATACGTGGATTGATATCAATGTTATTGCTGAATAAACCTAAATAATTCTCACGAAACCCTCATGAATCTTGAAAATTTCCCATTTATGAATATATAAGTGGCACGAAGAATACAGAAAAAGCGGTTTTCATCGCTTGTATTTATTTTGCCAACAAAGGAAATCAAATGTGACGTACATTCCATTTGACTTACTAATATCATGAATATAAATTGAAACATCATGGTTATTTATGCCGGGTTGCCCGCGGATATTGCTCGCAGCAGCGACTCACGGGCAGGTGTTCAGACAATGTGCCCACCGGCAATGGATTCCTGATATCAATATTTATGCCTATTACCGAACCTATCATAAGATGTAATGAACTGATTTGAATCTGTCATTCTTCTCTGTCCAGATGTCGTGGCCATATCGTAGATTTGCTCATTTCATGATATGATCGATCATTTCACGAAATGGTCGCATTTCATGAAATGGCCAACATAGTTTGATCAGATCGTTAAATCGTCAACGTTTCACGATTTGGCCATCCACATTTGGCCAGATTGTATAAAATATAAAGAGTCCATAAAATATTAAAAAAAAATGTTGTGTGGTTAGTGAAATTTTCCGAACACTGCTTTATACCTACTCGGCAGCCGACCGTCACGCGACATGCGCTACACAGACCAAAAAGTTTGAGACGATGTAATAAAAGTTTCACTTTAAAAATTCAGAATATTCTAAAAACTTGTTTAATGTCATTTAAGTTAGTGCCGCGGCAGCGGTCGGCGAATGCTAGAAGCGAATCGTTTTTGCAATAAAAAACAGTTAGGTTAGGTTAGGTTAGACTTTGATAAACAACGCACGAGCCGAGCGAGCAAAGCGAGCGTGCCGCGGCAGCGGCCGGTGAGTGCCAGAAGCGGATCGCTTTTTAAAAAACAAACAATTAGAATACTATAGTAGGATATATAAATATATATCCTAAAAGAAAAAATGCGTTTTAAATTATTTTATTTAAGACGCATTTTTTCTTCAATACATATAAGATATCCACATTTTCCATAGTACTCGAACCGTCGTAAATTCTTTGCTATGACTTTCTTCGTATTGTTATTAAACGAATTATGAAGTTTTTAACTGCGAATAATTAAATTTTCGCCAGCGGCCGCCATCTTATCACATAAACACAGAGCTTGCAGCGCCTCTACCAATGATTAATGTAACTATTTTACGATATGATCAAATAATTTTGATCATTTCATGAAAAAACCGCGCGTTTAGTTGGCCATATCGTGAAACGATTTCTTATCATTGATCTGCTCAAGCCACATCATGATGTGGCCAAACTAAATTGGCCATTTCACGAAATGCGACCATTTCGTGAAATGGCCAGTCATATCATGAAATGAGCAAATTTACGATATGGCCACGACACAGACATTTCCATAATAAGACCGTCCGCGTCGGTTAGAATATTTTTATAACATTTTATACGAACTGCGTAACTTTACGAACAAAAATAGAAACACGATGTACGAGTAATGCAATTTCGCTGTAACTATATTAATAAAATTAATATTAATTTAGTCGTCTCGCGCTACGGCATGAATGGCCGGGGTCATCCCGGAAAATGTCATTATCGCAATGAAATTTAACTTGGAGTGTAATATATTATATTCTTTTAGTTGATGCCGACACTTCTACGAAATGAATATGATTAATTATATGATATAATTATGTAAGTTTAAATAAAGTCACTCAATAAAACAAGTTAATAAAATACGATTCTGTGTGCAATGAAACATGAACGTTTTAATCTTTATTTCGTTGAAGCTGGGTGACGATAGCCGTATCGAATGAAATTAAAATAATCTCTTGCAAATGACAGAGTGCCAGCGCAGTGCGAATTAAGAGATTTAATCGTTACGTTATTTTCATGTATTATAATTTATTTCACTCTAAGCCGTAAAAAAAATATAATCAATCAAGATCATAATTATCACATTGGAATACTATCTGAAGTTCGCGACTTTGCCCACGAGTAGGTATATAAGGTGTTTAATTAAAAATTGTGTGTGTAAAGTGCTATAAGGCACAAATTGTTTCCAATATTTTACACTTTATAATTATTAAAATCAGTTCATCGCCGACGGTCATTAAGCATCCTCGCATGACTCTTCCATTATATATAGTTACCTATTATATTCCGTTCATTACAAGTTTTTTATATTTTAATAATTCTTTTATTTAATATAATTAATTAATTATACACACGTACGGGATAAGCCCGAACAAATTGAAATAAACACTTTCTCTTGTTTCACTTTCTTTACTATGCATTCAAAATCGTCGTAAGTTGTTTCAGTGTTGAACGCGAATAAAGTCATAAACAAATCTAAAAAAAACTAATTCTATCTTTAGTTTAGAGTCTGTTGCGCTATAGATAGTTATTTAATTTAAATATGCCTTAAATAAACACTGATTAGTAGCAATTTCAATATAAATGTAGATTTATTTAGATAGATTTATCAATAATTTATTTTCATGGTTTTGTCTAAACATTAACCAACGCATAAATCGTCAGCAACATTCAACTACGGTAATTTCAAAGCATTACCTATTTAAATATAGGAAATTTCGCCAACATACCGTTTGTTAATTCAGAAATTTAATCAATATACAAAGGCATTAAATAATTATCTGTGTCAAAATGTAGAGATACGGTTATAAATATATAAGCAAAAATCTGCAAAAATCCTCACAAATCTATTTGTATTGACACGTTTCACAGACGCGTTTATAATGGGTTTTTGAAAGCACCAATCAATCGTATTCACGTTCTTTTTATGCAGTGCAATTTTCAGACGATATTACATGCAACATTTGGTTTCCAACACGGAGCTTTGCGTTCCCACCGCGGCGCCGATCTGATACAGCGACGGATAACCCAGGGCGGGATTGCATTCAGATAACGACCATCCAAGTACCTAATGTGGGCGGTAATTGATGGTAAGTACTCTAAACAAATATATAAGCAAACTTGTTAATATGTTGCCCGGTATTTTGCTATTTTCGTCGGGATAACGCATGAATTTTTTCACGTTCCGCTTGCGAGTTTTAGTTTTAGCTTTTTACAGTTGCGGTTTTGATAGCGTAGCGTACCGAATACACACGGTTCGATGTATGGAATAGCTATACTGAATGCACTATACAAATTTCAAATATTTTTGTGTAAAATCTACACACTATTCTGCAACGCGTTTTTATTATTATTTCAGTAACAACATGCTGTTACAGGTTGTAAATGGTTTACTTACAACTTAAGTATTTTATTATCTTCATGATATTTTATATTATGAAATACAAATTAACGTAGAAGCACATGAGTAGAAAGACGGAACAGAGACTAAGCTTCTTAAGAACGTGCAAAATTGTTACCTATTTTGGTAGGGTTGTCACAATAGGTTAAGACAAATTAAACAAAACATTTGTTAAATAGTTTTATAATTACACACAATTACATACATACTTACAAATGTTAAACTTGTAATAATAATGAAAGTTAAAAACACACCATGTACAATTCTCTTCTTATTAAAAAAGGACCTAATAAAATAAACGCAAGTAGGTACTTACTTGAAAAAGTAATAATCAAAATATTTACTCACCTATTGTACCTACTCCCTGGGATAGTTGAAGTATGATATACTAGATTTCCGCCCGCGGCTTCGCCCGCGTTTGCAAAGGAAAACCCGCATAGTTCCCGTTCCCGTGGGATTTCCGGGATAAAAACTATCCTATGTGTTAATCCAAGTTACCCTCTATATGTGTGCTAAATTTCATTGTAATCGGTTCAGTAGTTTTTACGTGAAAGAGTAACAAACATCCATACATCCATACATCCATACATCCATATATCCATACATCCTTACAAACTTTCGCCTTTATAATATTTATTAGATTTTTAGTTTTTCTAGTATTATTCATACACACAGTACAATAAACAACCATTTTTAACAATAAAATATTACGTTTTATATTAAAATATTCAAACTTGCAAGTTGCAACTAATAAAACAAACAACGTGCGTCATATCAACCCTGAGACTGTCCTCAGCCTGTGCAAGCGCAAACCGGTTTTTTCCAGAATCGCTGCGTACGCGACAAGCGGCCTGCGGTCACACACACATGCCCCGCGTACTTGTAGTAGTGCAATCGATTCGCGCGGTTGTTTGAAGCTTAGTCTCTGTTCCGTCTTTCTACTCATGTGGTAGAAGTTTGTTATATCGCTTTACTTCACTGAACGTAACCCAAAGTACCTACGGTTATCAGAGAAAGTATAAACAAGCCTTTTAAGATTTCACGTAGCGTGTATAATGTATATAGCGCTCCTTATAAAATAGTTTGAATACCGTAACTCAGTTTATTATGGAATAGAGCTTAAAGCCTCAAGATACATAAATGTACCCCGAGAAATATCACTTAATTTTAATTTTAAGTTTATTTTTCTTTTTTCATCCTGCATCCTGTTTTAAATACTACTGAAGATTTATTTTATCCATTAAATGCAACGCTTACGAGATTTGTCTATCGAATAGAATCGTTTGATTTCCGCTCCAAAAAATATATAGAGAAACGTAGCAGGTAACGAGAATTAGATGACCAAAAAGGAAGAAACGATCTGGTGACTTTGAACCCGAACAACTGAGTACAAAAATATTTATTCGCCAAACACATGTGGTGTCCTTTACAACATTTTCCGTTAGCCGAAATTTTTTTGAATAAAGAAATTAAACCGAAACTAACAACAGGTTATAACAGTCACAGTTTGCAATAACTTCTCTATTTCACATATCCATTCACTACAATTAGGTGATGAACAAGTCAATTTGCGTCAAACTTTCGAAGTAAAAAGCTTAATAATGCAGACCGTAATGGTAATTAGCTTACGCAGTGTATTTGCGTAGCGGAGCCTGTTCCTGCCACTTCGACTCACTTGATGCTCTTTTAATAGCGTTTAAGTTAAAGAGCCGTACTAAGGTTTACATGCAAACTTCATTTACTTTATGACACATAACACGTACATTTCCATTAGAAACTTTAAACAACTCAGTCGCAAGGCTAATGATTTTAAAGCAGCATTAATTTTAATCATCTGGTAATCGCGCACAATCTTAACTTTCGATATAAAATCCGATCGTAAAGGTATGATAGCATTCGCTACATTGTAAAGTAAACACATGCAAATAAAACATTATGGCTTGTAATGATCATATATGTTTCTTTATAATTAGGTTTTTTTTACATTGCTTTTTTATTTTAGTGAATATTTCTTTAGATATATTTATTCAAAAAAGCTTTTCCAGTGAGATTTCGCCTCTAGAAAGTGTATTCTTAAATAATAAACAAATAGACGAATAAGATGTCAACTGTGCAATAAAACCGTATAGACCAGTTTAAAATCCAAGTTAATCTGTTTTGGCAGGACTCGACTGTAGCGCCCGCGCATTGACTGTGACGTATGCAAAGGGATCAAAGAGATAAATTGTTCACTGCTGTCAATTATTTCACGGTAAAATGGATTGGAAGGAGAAACGTGAAGTTGAGAATATTCCAGCTTAATAGTCTGTGTGGGCAGATCTATTCGTTATAGACTCGCAATAAGATATTTGGCTATATCTCCTACCCACCATTTTGCGATTAATAATTATGATCGCTTTATTTGTTTACTGACTCATATCTATGATAAGCTGTGCATGATGGTTAAGTAACTATAACGATTGTATTGTAGTACTTTCAATGCTTGTTTTAAGAGAGACTCTATGTTAGATACTAACATAATCTGAGTTATTTAAGAAAACAACATACGGTAGGTAATATTTATATTCATAATAATTAATATCGTTACATAATCATAACATATAAAGTAAATAATATTGAGAATTATTTTATAATTTACGGTGAATATTTACTTTTCTTGATATGTAATTAATGGCTAACCAGAAATGATATTCCGATATAGCTCAAAATAAACAAATATATTCACGCATAATGCGAGTTCAAATTTTGAAACTCAATTACATCGATAACATTACCGAAACACGACATCAAACGAATAGGGCCCGAAAGGCGGTATTTACCGCAAATTACGCTGTTATGAGACTACAAATAACCGCAAATTTATGTAGATAGCTATTAGGTGTTTGGTGTTACGTAAAACGTGTTTAAGATGTTAGCGCGAGCGATAACACGAACTAGCTCCAGCAGCTGGCCCTACTCAAAGCATAAACAGGGCTGAAGCATCATGTCTTTATTAGCATAAGGCTAAAGCGACACTCGTGCTGACAATGTCAATAGACTTGCGTTACCTAAATTTATTCAGAGTAAGCATGTTGAAAGTTTCAAGAATAAATTCGTATTAAGAAGCTCCATTACTCTTTGCGCGTTAGAATTTTAAAGAATACAGCTAATTTATGCGTCTGAACTATGTAGTTATAAAATTTTTTCTTTGTTTTCTTTTCATTTGCTTATTATCTATCGTTTAAAATATAACAATGTACAATAAAGTTTTGTGAAAATAGAGCCGGAACCATAATATATTAGTGTGTTTCATAGCATCACACCAAAATGCATAACCATAAAAAAATCTCTAATTGTGTCAACTTTCCCAGCTAATTCAATCCATGTCATATAAAACCGCAGGAGGGTTAAAAACAAGCAATTTAGAGACTCCGCAGTACAAAAGTTTACAAACCAAAATTAGCACTCCCGCGGCCACAAACTTCACAGCACTGTGCATACTTTGTTAATTTCACATTCACATCTGCATAGCGGAGTCAAGTTTTCATTGCAATTATGACAGCATAGTTTTAAAATTACTTATAATGCTACTTTACATGTTAAAAAAAATTAAAAACAAGGTATCCTTTTCCTCGGTGTTTGCATCCTTAAAAACGAATTCCACGATTTAAAAGTTTACATTCCTTATCATATCCAGCTCTGCCTACGTATTTTCATAATATTAAGTAGATGTAGAGAGATAATCTTGAAAATACAGTCCAGGCCAGAGCTATTGTAGGTCGGCGTAGAGTAAGTACAGTATTCGTACAATTCAAAAGCGCAATCAACTTTTGTAGTCGTTTTGCTCGACAATATTGCATCGCCGCTTAAATCGATCGCTTCAACACAATGCCGCTCGTTTGCTGCCTCCATAAAACTAAGATATAACAATGACCCTAGCTTCATATTCTCTTCTGGTAATATTACGCAATTTAAGCCACATTATCGCATAGAGATAGCGCATCGACAACAATTGCAGAACGTTTTACTTATCCATTAGGTACATTCATGGGCGTAGCTAGCCATGGGCACAGGGTGGGGCAAAAAAAAACCGGCCAAGTGCGAGTCGGAGTTGCGCTCCGAACAAACCTACTTTTTATTATGTCGTAATTCTAAAATGTATGTTTTAGCAATTTTTTCCTTTATCTGTGCTATAAGACATTGCTTTTAACCATGGAAATATATCCAGGGTGTCCCATTGTTGGGATACTAAGCTCAAAGGAGGTTATAGTTTTGCATACGCTGAGTTCGTAAAAAATACTTATAAAATTCCAGACGCATTTTTTTTCAAATAGATGAATTCTTAAAACTCTATGTGTACACCCTTATCATGCTACCCGCCCAACTTTGCCACCAGCACGTGAGCTAGATCGTTTAATATAATGTTTTCATAGACAAAATGCTCATATTAGCGAAGCGGTATATATCGGCTGCGCGAAGCTAGAGGAAAAAACATGGATTTGCAGGAAAAATTTAGCAAACATTTTTTGACGTAATTTTGTTGTTTAAGTATTTTTTTCGTGATCAGTGTAGGTGGCAACTGGCAGGTGCATACCTACTACCATTTTTGCATAAAAATAGAAGTTCTTTCGCGCTTAGTATACCAATAGTGGGACATCCTGTGTAGTATGTACTGATACCCATATTTCGTACTTTTAACCAAATTTCAAGACTTTGTGTTTACGGGAAGTACAATGTAGGTTTTGATTCCCTTCCGAATGTCGAAATTTGCGATAATTTGCATTTTCAGAGCATTAAAATGCTCTTAGTTTCAAATGGTAGACATAACTCAGTAAATAAAGCATTTAACCTCGCACTTCCGATTCAATTTCATTTTTGTTTTAGGTTAAGGGTCACTTATTGACCTTAAAAATACAAAATGTTGATAGATCCAGGTGACCGATATCTCGAAAACTACCCACTTTAGGGCAAAAGTTACGTAGACTTTTTTGTAGAAAGTCAAATTTTGCATCTTTTATATTCTGTAACTTTTTTGTTAAACTTACTGCTTACGGTTTATGGACTACTAGCTTTCCACCCGCAGCTTCGCCCGCGCAGTCAAAGAAAAACCCGCATAGTTCCCGTTCGCGGGATTTCCGGGATAAAACCTATCCTATTTCCCGGGATAAAAAGTAGCCTATGTCCTTTCTCGGGTATCAAAATATCTCCATACCAAATTTCATGCAAATTGGTTCAGTAGTTAAGGCGTGATTGAGTAACAGACAGACAGACAGAGTTACTTTCGCATTTATAATATTAGTATGGATTTAATGAACCGGTTTATCGTTTTTGGCTAATAACTCGTAAAATATTGGACTAATCAATAAAATGCATGTATATAGTTTTTAGAAAACTTTATTCTCTACAACTTTTATTTGAAATTTTTTCTAGTGCCTATATTTTTTGAGTTGTTGTACGTTCAAAGTAGAAATGCCGCTCGGCGGGTGATGTGGCAAGCCAAAAGTTATTTTTACGGATGTAATGAAAACGAAGAAGAAATTTCTAATGCAAGAGGATTTTCGCCGTTTTGGAAACGGCAAAATTTTTGATTTTTTTTTTTACTTATAGAAGTTTTTTTAATACATTTTTGAAGTGAAAACTTCTTTAGCGGCGTTGAGCACTTTTTCTGTAATGGGTACCTATAAAATCTTAAACTCGCGTCAGGACACGTGACCTGATCGAAAAAGCGTAAGACGGATGGATATCAAACATGCTCAACGTTAATAATCAAGTTTTCACTTCTGCCGGCACTCCCGGAGTGCAACCCGTCTTTTTTTAATATTTTCCTTTCATTTCCTTTTATTTTATTCTTGCACCCGAATATAAAATAACTACTCAATATTATTTAGTTGTACGAAATATATATTATGAAACATACATACCTTGAAATTTTCTATTTTTCGCCCGGTAATCCAACATTAAACGTTAAATAACTCAAAAAGCATTAGAAAGAAAGTTTCAAATAAAGTAATCTTAAAAAGTGGATATAAAAAGTGGAGTTACATGCATTTCATTGATTAATCCAATATTTAAAGAGTTACTTGCCAAAAACGATTAGCCGGCTCATTAAATAGGCCATAAATCGTAAACGGAAAGTTTTACAAAAAAGTTTACAACGTGTAAAAGATGTATAATTTTACTATCTTCAAAAAAATCCAAATATTTTGTGCCTTAAAGTGGATAGTTTCCGAGATATCGGCCAAAAACTTTTATTTAAGATTGCGAGCGATTATAAAACAAAAGTGAAATTGGATGGGCAATTTAGTACGAATTTGGCTAAGTAAATAAAAACTATTACTATTATATAAACTATTTAATGGGGTAACTAGGTACTACTTTTTCTGTCACCAAAGGTGGTTTAAATCATGCAACATAGAAGCGCAAGCTTTTTGTGTCGACTGACATGTTTCGAGTGAGAATTTTTTAGCGGATATTAAGTTTTGTAGTCGGTACCTAGATAATTAAGTTTTTTAAATTTGGTTAGGTACCTTCCAGGTCAGAGCCAGGGTGGGGCAAGCGCCCCACCCTGCCCCACCGTGGCTACGCCCATGGGTACATTAAAGGTTTTAAAAAACCATTATCCTGTGTAACTAAACAATGCGTATATGTTTTTTTTTTTTTTCAATTTTGATCAAATTTGATATTTGTATTTTGTACTTGTTAAAAATTGTATTTTACAAAAGCAATAGCTCTACTTTTTGAATATCTAAATTTATTTGAAAAAAAATCTACTGTATACGTAACTATATTCAGTGCGAACGTAACGAATTTAATTATAAAACGTAAACAAAAGGGCTCTGACAAATTTTCCAATAATCCTTTGGTACAATAAAACACTATTCGTGCTTAAGCGCTCAACCACACAAAGCGAATATACCGCCGTGTCGTTTTAAATTTCAATTACTTGTTTTTAAAGTATACAAAGAATTTTAAATATGTTAATTATAATATTATTTTTTCCAATAATGCGTCTAATATCAATATGCTGTGATATTATTCATACATCTTGAGGGCTTGAATCTACGCATAGTAGGAACTAAGTACACGTAAATACGTACTGTTTGAAGACTCAGCTATGGACCATCAACTGTTAAGAACTATTAGCATGTTTAATAAGCCATCATATACGTTTACAAATAGTTAAAGAAGAGAAAATACGTTAACCGTCAATGATAATAATTATTAAATTCATCAGACCAAGCGTACAAACCTACCTACCTAATCATTTTACGATAAACCTACTAACTTGATCGATTTTCCTACAAAATATTTAAAGAAAGAAAGAAAGATCATTGATTTTATTTATTAAACTGACTTAACTGATTTATTAAGAATTTGTTAGAAACAGGCCACGATATGCCCTGAATAATTTTCGCGGTGTAGGTATTTAATTTTCCCTTAACTATAAAACTATTTTATTCATTCATCGACATCTCATGTAAATAATTGCTTGTTTGACATTTTATCACCCTTCTTACTATATGCAACATTGCTGATAACTTTATACAAACTATTCATAATAAAAGTACCTACATTATTCCGTATAAACATAATCGTAAAAATATAAAATTCATAGGGCGTATAAAGTATAAGGATAAAGAAGCGAGCGCTAAATAAAACGGTCTAATGTAACCCCAGCGACACCTGAGATCCTCACCCTTATTTAATGACCACCGCAGAACACGCCATGTCTTCGTTACCTACGCACTTCTAAGTCGCACATAAATCACACACGCAAATCTTTATAAATAGAGAAAATATTTCGCACGAGCTAAATTATGAGTGCATTCTTCAACGCAAATGAAATGCTCTGGTTGCTTTATTATGGCAATGAACGTATGAATAAATGGGTTTAATTGTATTGTTGCTTTACCTCCTTTTTGCGTGAAACATTTTTCAAATCTATTAAGCTGCGTCCATTGAACGATCAGTAAATATCTGGATTTAACTTAAGTGCAAATGTGTTGTTTTAAACATTTATTTTTATTGCAATGCTTTAAAACTAACAATGAAAATGAATTTAAAATTAAATATATAGTAGAGCTTACAAGGGTCGGTGTGGTGCAACTATATTATACACTAGCTTTCCACCCGCGGCTTCGCCCGCGCAGTCAAAGAAAAACCCGCATAGTTCCCGTTCCCATGGGATTTCCGGGATAAAACCTATCCTATGTCCCGGGGCAAAAAGTAGCCTATGTCCTTTCTCGGGTATCAAAATATCTCTATACCAAATTTCATGCAAATTGGTTCAGTAGTTAAGGCGTGATGGAGTAACAGATAGACAGACAGATTTACTTTCGCATTTATAATATTAGTATAGATTTATATACCTACATTAAAGTATTTGCTATAGCTTTCAAGTGACTGTAGTAAAGTAATTCTAGCTTCTTTCTTCATCTAATAGAGAAGTTCATCTCATCAAGGATGAATTCTCCTAATGTCCAGCTTCGAGCTCAAGTAACTCAATCCTCTGATATCCACACATCAGCAACTTCTAACAAGATTAACAGCACTAAGTAACATTGATTTTCTGTAGAAACATTCCAAGTTAATTATTGCCGTAACTACATCTTCTTCACTTCACATCGGCGTCTTCTTAGAATTGATTTTAATTGTTAAATTCGTATTAAAAATTATAGCGCCCCTATCTCAATGGAAATGTCGAAAGTTAATGTTCCTTAGACTGGAACCTACTACATTAAGTATAAAACGTTCTAAATAAATTTAATTATAAGACGTGTTTGGAGGCAGCGAAATGGGAGTTGCCACCGAATCGTAAAAGGTTTTAATGGAGGCCGTAATAATAAAAACGGTTTTCAATTTATGCGTCCGAGCGACACCTCGCGATATTAAGTTGTAGGACGCGAAACTAATGAAATTATGTATCCAAAAATCAATTTATAAAAACGAACTCGTCTACAATCTATCTATCTATACAACACAAATTGTAAACATGTTTGCGGTAAGTAAATAATAATTACTGCATCGTTAAATACGTAAGTTTCACAGCTGCTGTAATCATGTTCAGTAAACTATCGAGCTAATCGAATCGACCTATAACTTGGCTTGAAGCGTGTCGTAAATACAGTCCACTTTATTATCTGTACCAGATTTAACAACCGCTCCCCGGATGAGACGTTACTCACTAACTTGCCAGCATATGCTCCGACACTTAATTGAAATATTCCTGGCTTTCGCTCAGCAACTTGCTATGTTCAATTAATTGTAAACTGAAATGCACCTAGATCAAGCAAGCGTTTACTTTATATTAACCAATAAAAAGATCATGTTAAATCTTAGAAGTTAGTAGCATTAACTCTTATAATAACGTAATTTGAATTAAAAAAGATAAATTAATGTTTGAGTTCTTAATTACATAATATCTTAGCCATCTTCCGCTAGTTTTATAAATAAATAGTGGAAGATCGTTCCCATAACCGCGCACTAAAAGCGCGTGTATACAAAGTGTTTTATGAGTTTTATGCATCTGACTGGCCGCTGTCAGTTGCTGCTTTAATTGAATCACACGTCAAGTTTCTGATATACGAGAGTAGAGACTCGGCACGCCGTCGGCGAATCGACCCGAACCAAACAATTAATCCTACATAAACAATTATGGAAGACCGATTTATATCGGATAAATTCATTGAATCGAACACGCCGCTCATCAATAGTTTTTGAGCAGTTAAAACGGAGACAAGACAATTATTACCACTCAATAAAGACAAGTTATACGATCCCATTTAAAACAGCCCCGAGGTGATTGAATCCACTTGATAAAAACCGATGAATTTATAGCAAATTGAAAAACTTTCATAACAAAAACTATTTGGATACGGGTGCAGGCGTCTGGGAGTTTCAGGAGGTGTTGTTTTCCCAAAGGATCCGAAGTTGCCAAGCCAAGTTGAAACAAACTCGATCATCAACTTTAATGACCTACGAAGTTTAGACATTAAGCTTTCCACTTTTACTAATATTTTGATTATCTTCTAGTTGCTCATGAATATTATAATATTCATTTTAAGAAGAGTCGAAGTATTTTCTGTGAAATCTAGTTACATTCAGTTTCAAGCTCGTTTTGCACACGTGAATAAGCATGTAGGTAAAATGTATGCTTTTTCTCTAAACTTGCAAAAGCGTGAATTCCGTTCTACGTATTCATTTATTTTGAGTTCTACATCATCACAATAATTTTATCTTACGAATACTATTGTATATTCTGTGTATACCTTACCCAGGTGTATGTACTGTATTACGAAATCAACTACAACTAAGTAGTTACAGTCTATTATTTCTTCCGAATAAAATAAAACATAAAAATTAATAATTGAACTTTCGATGTCATTACAAAAAAGTTCCTCAGAAGAGTAATTAACATAGCAAATTCTATTTAGATAGGTAACTAACTATCTGAAAACAAATAACATATATTCTATATACCTACAATTTATATTTTAAAATACTTCACTTGCATTGGTTAGATGAAACGTTGAAGAAATTCGATTAGGATGCGAGCTATTATTTAAGATTTAAGCTTCAACCTACTTCGCAAAACTTCGTAAAAGTTGCTTTCGTTGCCAACTTCAATAGGAACTGTGAATAAGGAAATATAAAAATCTGTCTTGGCGACGTATTGTCACATTCTACTTAAGATTTGTTGTAACAAACAATTGCGGAAATACTTAGAAGTTTTCAGCCTTACGGTACTTTTTCTGTTTATTTTCGTTCATTTCCTTGGCTCTCTTTTACCTAATTCCATGTATATTTCTTACTTACAGCATTTTTCGTTTTTGCTCCTACTTCAACCTTTTATGCTAAACTTGAGGCAAATATTATACAAGAAAAGTAAGATTCTTATACAGGTATTAGTATCAAATTGTATAGTTAGGTACTACACGTTGTAAAAAATCCTCAAATAGTTTTTATAGTAAGGCAAGGAATATTCATGAAAAGTCCCCTGACACACGAATAGTTATTACAGTAATAAATTCACAAAAGAACTAAAACACTTTAATTTATGAGAAGATCTAAGAATCCAGTCATTTTACTGTTTAGGACGCCCCGATTCCCGCTAGAATCAACATAAAACATGGAGGTTTCATACTTTATGTTTTCTTATAATCTTAGCAACGACGACGTGTGAAATATAAGGCCGAAATAAACATAAAATGTACTCGTGGCTCGTTTTTATAACTCGGCAAATAAGTCATTGTCAGAACCCCAGTTTATACTGCATGATGTTCGTGCCATAAACGTAAACGGACGTACCTAGGTAACCTTTATTGGAGTTGTTGTCGTTTATTATTACTTTATATTTAGTGTCTACTTGACTTTATACATAACTTTTAGTCCTTATAAAAAAAATACCTTTCTAAGCACTGTCAGGCTCTTAATGCATTAATACATAGTTAGTTAAATGTTTCAGCTAGCCAACTTAAATAAGGGCTTCTCGTTCATGTGTTCTAAAATTAGTATAACCTAACTGAAACCAGGTAAGTTTTAGATTTTCATAACACTAATATAACGGGAACGGGCACACAGGTAAACGAAACTTTTGCACACGAGGCAACTTTCTGGGGACATGGAACTAGATTTAATATTCCTGTGGCATCTGAAGTTATCTTGTTCATAATATGGCCTTGCTCGGCAAACTGAATCTCACCTCGAAACAAATGTAATACATGCAGATCGAGTTCGGATTCAGACGATTAGAATTTTGGACTTCCTTAACATTTCATGATAGAGTTAGCAAAAATTTAAGGATAATAAAGAGTTCTAAATATGTATTTTTGCTTCGGTGGACACTTATACGAAAGTAACCATTTTTATGAAAATCAGTATGTAAAAAATTTCCTTATTTTATGAAAACAAAGCGGGAAATTTTGCGGTTAGATAAGTCTGAACTAGCTCCTCCAGATTGAACTGAATATTTATTCCAACATCTCTTCAAAAGCTCTTAATGATACATCTATCATAAATAACTTTGAATAAGCTACTATGAAGCTTCTTTTGATGGCTATTGGCTTCACTTTAATAACTCATTGTGATGATGTTACATTTAACATTATTTTGTTTTCCAAACATAAAATATAAGGAAAGGTGGTCGCTCAATAAACTGCCCTACGACAACTAATAGATAAACATTTCGTTATTGCTTCGGTATATACAAACGGTTATCGTTTTATTTAAATTAGTTTCCTTTTCAGTTATACACAATTGCAATTGGCAAATTCCTATCTATTACAAACCTTTACGAACATTATTTGACGCAATATCCTTTCCGCCTACGTAGGTACAAGGTAGTTTATATCATCTTACCGCTTTTATGTAAGCAAAGTAAAGAGAAAGGGTATGATTAACATTTAATTTAAACCTCAGAGCTTGATATTTGTAAAGATACCGCTTATGATAAAAGGAGTATTGAGTTTCAAAACAACATTTAAGTGTATGGTTCTATAGTTGCTAAATACAAATGGCAAAAACGTAACCCTTATAATTTCATCACGTACGTTTGGCCGTCGATCCGCATGTCACAGCCATTTTCCATGGAGATTACAACCACTATGTAAATGGAATTCAGAATAGAGGTATTTTACCTACGTTCTGTCATAATGTTTATAAGAGCATTTAGCGTATAATAACTACGGTGTTGCTATTAATAATAACAACCCCTTTAGTACCTATTATTGTAATGCTTTTCATGAAGAACTGAAGCTCTCTGACGCTTTCCTTAATTCCTTTCCCAATACTGGGTTGATATAAGAATATAATTAATAAATTATACTCTCTCCTTGTCTGAGACGGTTTTTACTATGGTAGTCTACGGTTTCATGCTAGTAGCCATCACAATGTATCCAAGCTAAAAAAAAAAAAACAAAAACACGACAATATCCGGAACGCAACTGTCAAACTTCATTACGTTTTTTTGTGCGCAAGCCATCACAGTAAAATTTTGTTTATTTTTATAAAAATGAAAATTTCATTTAAAAACAAGTGTATTAATTACTAATACTAAGTTTTAATATCATGTTCCACTGTAAATTGAATAAATCAAGTGCTACAAGCTTATAAATGCAAAGGAAATCTTACAATGACGAGTGCATTAAAGGTACATAAATGGATTGAATTCTTACTAACGTTCAAGGGGTAAGTGATACATAGCATAAAAGTTTTTTGGTAGTCAAACGAAGATATTAACGTTGTTTTACCAAAGAATATCATTAAATATCGCGTATGTACCGGTTTAGAGGTTATGTTTATGTTATGTTTATGCATTGCAACCTGTTTGTACATGTCAACATGACATGAGTGTTTTTCTGAACGAAAAAGCGGGTTTTTTGTTAGGTTCGTTATATTCGTACACTAGTCATTTCCGTTTCCTGAAAAAACTTTCTCATTGTACCTACGGATCGCGCGTGTTTTATCTCTCTTGTGTTTGCGTTGCAAAAATCACTGTCTTAAAATAATTGTGAAGTGAAAATGGGGAAAAGAAAAAGATCAGATTCCTATTCCCAAGAAGATTTGTGGAAGAAATTAAAAAAACTGGAAAGAAAATTGAAGAAATGTGAAGGCAGAACTGATAGAGATAGAGAGTCAAGTCCAGGGACTCCTCCTCCTCCTCCTGTTGAATGCACTGAAGACTTGACAGGTAATATTGTTAACCCAAATCTTACCTACTTCAAACGACTGGATAACTGTGGTAGATTTAGTACCTATTAAACTAGTGTACAGGCCCAATACTAATTTTTGACTTAGCGCTACCACTAGCAGGTAGACAATGTCAGTTATATATTATATACATTTCAGCGCTATCACCTAGCGGATAGACAGTGTCAGATATATACATTTCAGCGCTATCACTTAGCGGATAGACATTTTATTCTTACTTTCTAGTGCTATCACTTGTGGATAGACAGTTACAACCACAGCCTGATAGAAATGTTTGTTCCCTAAATAAATAAAATCATATAGTAGTATGAGAAATGAATAACATTTTGTTTTATATTATTTACAGTCGAAGATATCCCAGAGGAGCTTCTGTTAGCCCTGGGCAAGGAAGGTGAGAAGGAAAACATTGTTGGTGGGGAGATACAGCAGCAGCTGACAGAACGATGGACAAACATCATTCATCAGGGACTTGGAAAAGAAGCCAGAGAAAATTTAACAAAGAAATACCCCTCACCAATAAATTTTATGGCAGCTGTACCGCCTGTCTTGAATGAAGAGATAGCAGCGGCTATGAATGAAGCCAGTAAGAAGCGAGACAAACGAATAGTTTTCCGTCAGGCGTTAATAGGTAAAATGATGGTCGCATTAGGTAAGGCACTTACCTGTGTCCTTAAGGGTAATATAAATACCAAAGAAATTGTAGAACAACTGAATGACTCCGCAAAACTAGCCGCAGAAGTTCTCCACCAAGACTCCGAATCGAGAAAATTTTTTGCTCTTGCGGGAACAAGTCCAGTTATAAAGGAAGCAGTCAAAAAGGTAAAAACAGACGAATACCTTTTTGGTAAAAACTGTGGGGAACTTATTAAAGCGGCCCAGAGCATTCAAAAAACAGGCTCCCAAATTAAAAGACCTATAAGACAGGAAAACTGGAAGAGCCCGCTGCAACACCATTCTCAACCCCGCAGCGGGCAAGCACATCATCAACCTCGCAGCGTGCCAGCCAAGCAAATTCAGACTCCCCAGCAAGCCCAGGGCCAGAGGCCTCTACAACAGCGGAAGAGACCTCAAGCCCAGCGCCCCAGTCGACAACCCCAAAACAAATATCGCAGATACTAGAGGTACATGCCGGTAAATTGAAATTTTTTTCTCATAACTGGTTAAAAATTACTAATGACCCGGTAATCTTACAATGGGTTCAGGGATACAATATCCCATTTAATTTTATCCCTCCAGAGCATACAGGACCCCATCAGTCTTGGTCTAACAAAGAAAAAGAAATTATTGAATGGGAAATTGAAAAATTAATAAATTTGGGTGCTGTATCTCAATGTGAATATATAGTGGGCCAGTTTATATCACCAATATTTGTAATTCCAAAACCAAATGGTACATTCAGGTTTATATTGAATTTAAAAGAATTAAATCAATACATTGATACATGTCATTTCAAATTAGAAGACATGAGAACAGCATGTAAATTAATTACTCAAGACTGGTATATGGCAAAATTAGATTTGAAAGATGCATACTTTAGTGTGGCTATTTCAAATGAATCAAAAAAGTTTTTGAGGTTTAAATTTGACAATAAGTTGTATGAATTTAACTGCTTACCTTTTGGTTTATGCACAGCCCCTTTTGTATTCACAAAACTTATGAAACCAATATGTACCTACCTTAGAAATAAAAATATTGTCCTGACATCTTACTTAGACGATATAATATATTTTAACTCATCAAAAGAACAATGTAGGAAGGATATAGAGATTTCGTGCACTTTGTTTCAAGATCTAGGTTTTATTATTAACCTTGAAAAGAGTATTTTCACACCTAAAAAGACTTGTACTTACCTGGGCCTAATTATAGATTCAAGATCAATGTCCTTATCGGTACCTCTAGAAAAACAATTATCTATAATAGAAAAAGTTAATTATTTCAAGAAAATTAAGTCTTGTAAAATAAGGGAATTTTCTCAACTGCTAGGAAAATTAACTTCAGTTTGTCCAGCTATACCTTATTCATGGGTATATACAAAACTTCTAGAAAGGGAGAGATATCTTGCTTTAATTAAAAAGGATAACAATTATGATGAAAAAATGGAATTATCAAAAATAGTTACTTCCGAATTAGAATGGTGGACAAAGAACATAGATAGGTCTAACCCGATTCAAAATTATAATTTTTCTCTAGAAATTCAGACAGATGCCTCAACCACTGGCTGGGGAGCAGCTTGTGGTATAGAGCGAGCTTCAGGTTCATGGTCTTCCACTGAGAGGCAAAACCATATCAATTTCTTAGAAATTAAGGCAGCTTATCTAGGACTTCAATCTTTTACAAAAGACCTAAGTCATTGTGAAATCTTACTCAGAGTGGATAACACAACAGCAGTAGCATATATTAACAAAATGGGTGGTGTTCAATTTCCTCATTTAAATGAAATGGCTAGGATTTTTTGGCAATATTGCGAGAGAAAAAATATCTGGGTGTATGCGTCATACATAAATTCAAAAGATAATTTTGAAGCTGACTTTGAATCAAGGAAAATAAACATAGAATGGGAACTTTCAAATACTGCCTATGATGAAATTGTACAACAATTTGGCTGCCCAGAAATTGATTTATTTGCCTCTAGAATCAATAACAAATGTAAGAAGTTTATCTCATGGAAACAAGATCCTGAAGCGTTTGCTGTAGATGCATTTACTGTTAAATGGAGTAAATATTTTTTTTATGCATTTCCTCCTTTCTCATTAGTTTTAAAATGCATTAGAAAAATACAATGTGATAAAGCAGAAGGTATCTTGGTATTTCCTTTATGGAAATCCCAAGCCTGGTTTCCCACATTACAGACTCTTCTAGTTGGAAAAATGTTAATTTTCGAACCCAATCCAAATTTATTATCTTCTCCTTACAGAGAAACACACCCCCTTCATCAACAACTTACCCTGGCTGCAGGGCTGCTGTCAGCGAGGCGTTCGTGAGACGGGGCACTCCAAACTCAGCCTTAGGAATTATGTTAAATTCACTATCTAGCAATACTATCAAACAATATGATAGCTCTCTTAAATTATGGTGGAGTTTTTGTAATAGGTTTAAATTAGATCCTTTTCAAACTTCAGTCCCATTTATTTTAAATTTTTTAAGTGAACGTTTTAACTCAGGTGCCTCATATGGTACCCTTAATACCATTAGATCAGCTATTGTATTAATAATGGGACCGAAAGTTAGTGCAGATGATAGAATAAAAAGATTCTTAAAAGGTGTGTTTAAAATGAAACCACCTAAACCAAAATATAATATGACTTGGGACCCAGGCTTAGTATTAGAATATATAGGTAAAAATTATACGAATAATAATTTGGATTTACAAAGGGCTACTAAAAAACTTGTTATAATGTTAGCTCTTACTACGGGACATAGGGTTCAAACACTGTCCCTAATAAAAGTATCAAATATTAAATTTACACAAAGCGGAGTTCAAATTAAAATCCCAGACATTATAAAAACGTCAAATAAAAATTCATTTCAACCAATCTTACATTTGCAGTCGTTTACGGAAAAAGAAATCTGCCCTGTAGAAATTATAAAAATTTATTTAAAAGCCACAGAAAAATTAAGGCAAAACATAGATCACCTGATTTTAACATTTAAAAAACCATATAAGAAGGCTTCATCTCAAACAATAAGTCGTTGGATAAAATCCGTATTGTGTGAATCTGGGATAGATGTGTCTGTTTTTTCTGCCCATAGTACCAGACACGCGACTACGTCGGCAGCAAACAGGGCGGGTCTTAGCATAGACCTTATCCGTAAGACTGCTGGCTGGTCTAGAGGTTCTTCTGTATTTGCTAGGTTTTACAATAGGCCTATAATAGAAGATCCTTTATCCTTCTCTGATACTATTTGTAATCTGAGTACAAATATTTAAGAAAAACTTGTCTCTAGTTATAAGAATATTTGTAATATTTTGAAATAAATAAAAAATTCATTTGATTTATTATAAATGGTTTCATTCACAACTCATGAATCTTTAAACATCTACCATAGTAAAAACCGTCTCAGACAAGGAGAGAGTATAATTAAATGGTTAAACGAACTTACCTGTAAGTGAAGTTCTACCATAATTATACGAAGCTCCTTGTCTGAGACGGTACCTGTTCCCACCCTACCCACCTCTGACCAAGTCTGAGTTGTTCATGAAACTTCTTGCTTTAAAAGTAATGAAGTTTGACAGTTGCGTTCCGGATATTGTCGTGTTTTTGTTTTTTTTTTTTTAGCTTGGATACATTGTGATGGCTACTAGCATGAAACCGTAGACTACCATAGTAAAAACCGTCTCAGACAAGGAGCTTCGTATAATTATGGTAGAACTTCACTTACAGGTAAGTTCGTTTAACCATTTAATTATAAAACTGATGAAATATTTGAGAACTATGTTAACGTTTAAGATAAGGTGTGATAATATTATACTTGATAAATCAATAAAATTGTAGCAGTGAATAGTGATGAAGAGCTTTGAGCTTTTATATTTAAAAAAAACCGTAAAGCAAAATCCTACTCCACACCTGATCTTCTACTACTGATCTAATTGATTGTTATTTTTTATTAATGAATACATGAAATATGTATGAAATTATGTATTTGAATGAACGAACGGTTCAACTAAAAATATTGATATATAAAAACAGTGAGCCTCCATATAATTAATCGCAATAAGTTCTCCGTCATCACAAACGACTTTGCCTCACGCCCCGCCCTGCAACTAATTGCCGCCTACTTGTTTACTCAATGCGTACCTACAACCGTTAAAGTACCAGCATTTCCATTAACTTTTACATAAACGGCTTGATACAGTAGCGTATTTATTATACCAATCATGCTCCCATCTCTCTGACGGCGTATTCGCAATATCGCCGGTTATTAAAAACTTACGATGATTTTTGTTTTCAGTTAGTTCGACGATCGTGTATTTTATAGTAGAAAGCCATTGAATAGTTTCGATATATTTGAGAATAAAAAAAATATTGTTTATTTACTAGCGATTTCTATAGCTGATCATGTGTTCATTTAATGTATGGTCTATATTTGTATTACTGTAAAGTGTCATTCAAATCAGTCCCGTAGTTTTTTCGTGAAAGAATATCAAATATTCATCCATCCTCACAAACTTTCGCATTTATTATATTAGTAGGATTAAATGTTGAAGATGCAATACGAGGCAGTTTTAAAATAGTTACATCAGAAAGTTATACAAGAAAATTTTAAATACTTACAAACTAAAAACTTACTTCATGAACTTTTACATATATCTTACCTTTAATAGCGGCTTCAATAATATCTATATTCCGTAGAGTTAGCAGCACCGGTTCGAGAACTAACTTCAGTCGCACAGGACCTTCTTCATCGCAGTTTTTCTTTACAGTCAGAAATATGACGTAAGTGCGAACACGTAATGGAGGGCATTTCAAGTCTAATGTACTTTGTACTAAAACTGTAGCATCGCTGAATCGTAATGACGCCGCTTTGCCAAATCTAGACGGAACATTTATTTCATTCAAATCACCCTTTAGCACTCGACGAATTTTAACTTTGTACACCCTTGTATTGTTACCTGAATGTACACTATGCACTTTTCCCGTAAAAATATATTTTGATATCATAGTAACACGTTTAAGCAGCACCTTATCATGTGTGGTATAAGTGGGACAAGCATTTTTATGCTGCAGACGCTTGTAGTCAGTTCGCTCGATTCCCGAAAAGTTCACATCCGCCGCGTTGATCACGTGCAACGTTAGCGTCAACGCCGCTATGTTCATCGCTAACCACATTTTGCATCTAAAATAAAGCACAATGCAATACGACAAAGCTACATCGTTCACGTCTGTTTGTATTAATGTAATGCTTTTGAGATTACTCGTGGATTAGAACAGGTATCTAAAGACGTGAGATAGGAGCGTGCGCACGGGCGCAGAACGCGCCGGAGGCTGTCGCGCCGCGCAGGCTGCACCCACTCACACCAGATCGTTCACTTACCCCACATATTTACATACTGATTGCTACAGCTGTACACCATATAATAACACTATATATCATGTAATAAGACACCTAGCAGTAGAACAGGATATCGAACACTATAGAACTAATCACACACTTTGTTATATGAATTATGCCCATATAATATTAAATCAAATAAGTGCATTGTAAGTAAATTCTAAAGAATTTTTCAATAAGGAAAGACTTTCTTCAAAAGAACTGTATATAATTAATTAATTAAACAGTAACCATAAAAGCACTCGAGTCATAATGACATAATTTTCAGCGCAAAATTGTAAACGAACATCAGTCGGAGGTGAAATTAATAATTTAATTTATCATACATAATGACTTTAGTATAAGCTCCTTTTACATAGCGTTATTAATGTTTACCGACAAAATAAGTTTTTGTCGGTAAATGAGGCGGCAGACGGCCGGAGAAAATTATCGCGACGTAAGAGGCGACATCAAAAATCAATTTGTTTCTTGCCATAAGATGCTTGTTCATGTTTTTCTGATACGAAATTATCGAGTAATAGAAGTAACAGTGTTTGACAGTTTAACATTTAACTGTAAGTAGTTCATTGATTTTTAATAGTCAAAATACTCATTATAGTACTAAACTTCTTAATCAACTACAGATTTCCCTGTGTTCTTGTCCCATAAGACTGAAAGTTATGAAGCTCTTCAACGGCAGTCAAAAACTCAAAGCTCTTGGTGCGGTAATGCTAATGTAGAGTACATTAACAAGGTAAAGCATAGGGGTGGTTAAGTCTAGTGTATTTTGGTAATTTAAGCATTTTTACATTAATTTGCAATGTTAGGAAGCATTTACGCACCGAATAATTCATCCCCACAACCGCGTAACGCATAAGGGTCATTGAATTAAAATTCATACCTACAAAGGCTCTCTACTAAATTGCAATTAAAATCTCTGGGTAATATTTATGATATCTACTGTCAGCAACGGAATTGTAGAAGAATTTAATATAAACTGATCCTTTCTATTTCAGCTATAAATTATTCTCTAAATTAAACATTTTTCTGGCACAAATGAGTTTTTAGTGGTTATCGCAATAATAGGTAGTCGCACATGATACTTAATCATTCGCATTTCCTAAAGCGACTCATTTTGGCTGTAATAACGACGCCAGTTTATTACCCTGATAAGGCCGTACCTGATGTCAAGCTATTTATGCTTGCGAGTTTCATATTATCCTATTTTTTATTTGCAGTTTTATTTTACTCGTCAAGTGAATGAAATAAACGTCAAAAGTACCTATATCTATCTTATACCATCATTTCGTAAGGTATCTTTTAAATCTCTAACGTGTAAGCAAACACATAAATATGCAAGTGGGTCACGACATCGTCTCCCTACACATCAACAGTGCTAGATGAAACCGAAGTCCATAATACATTCTGTGTGAGGATTATGAACGAGCCCATATATCCCGGTAAGCCTACAACAGGATAATTTCCGACATGTTTGCTGCGATTACTTTCACAACTGTCACCAAAGTATGACCATATGAAATACGGTTAGCTTTTTCAAATAGCCTGCAGTGGAGTTATACCTATTTGTAGTCCTTTTGAATAGGAATTATTCATTATTTAAATTATAAAAAACGTGTGTCTTAGGAAAAAATTTGCCATAGTTTGTCAAAACTTTTATTTTATTTTATAACGCTTTACACAACACGTATGTCGCATGCATTGTTAATAGGAGAGGTGATGAAAGGTAAAGTACAATCTCGTATAATGTATTTATCGGCGTATTAGTATACATACATGTATAATATTTTATTGCGTTTATGTAAAAATCCAAAAATATACGATGAGCAAACAAATAGCAATAAATGGATGTAGGCTCGTATTTTGCTAACGTAAATATACAAAGAGCGACATGCATGAAAATAAATAACGGTTCGGGTGGCGTCAAGTATCTCGCTGGATGTCACAGCGGTAATTAAACATTCCTCGACCTCTCTTGATATTAACCCGTTTGAAAATTCTAACAATGTCTCGTAGTAGGCGCTTCCCGTGAAAATGCTATATACTGAACAACTCATTACAGTCCGCTTAAAGCTATTTGAAACACTTTCATAACCAACGTGATCTAAATTCCGGGCTGGTAATACAAAGCACATTAATTTAGTTCTTGTTCCAACACATCAGGAAGATTCTTGAATTTTTCAGTCATACGCAAAATAAAATAAGAGATCTAATAAAATTTATACGAAGGCTTATAAAGTCTCTCTTATTTATTCCCCGCAATAAATAAGATATTCAAGGGAAAGTTTTAAAAGCAATGAGTAATCCCGTAATAAAATTACCGCCTGATAAAATACATCAAGATGACACATTAAAAAAATGGTAGGGTAAAGATATGAATGGAGCTTTTAGCTATATTAAACTCTGGAAGAGAAGCGGTTGAGTGAGCGAGTAGGGCGATTGTTATGACAAAATTAATGCTTTCCGCTTGAGTGGTGTACATTTGGTACCTGCTAGTAATCTTAAGTGCCACTTGAGCTCACCAAATATGAGAACTTTCACTAGTCGTAAAATATTCATATTGATCGTAAAAATTGATGGAGGTAATAAGATGACATTATATTTAAACATTGCTGTCGTATTGAAATTGAGTTCAGTTTCCTATAGCTCTTTTCTATTCGATATGCTTGTATGACTTAATACGAAAGAATAGAATCTCTGTTAAAAAAGTAAGTACAATCTCTGCTAATCGCTATACTAACACTAACAGTAAAAGGTTTTACGATTTGCAAAACGTAGTCCGTTGAGCAATATAATACATTAAAATTTTGAAGTCCCCGCTTTTATGAAGGAGACAGCGATAAGAGGGATTATAAAAGGAATAAGGGGAGAAATACAGATAAGAAAATAATGGACCGGCGTCGAAAATTGAAGGACACAGAAGCTTACTTATCCTATTATTTCTTAATAGGTATAAGGAAGAAAGAAAATACAAATTGTATATTCATTATTTATTGCATGAAAATATTTTACAAAAGTTTTAATTATCTAGATCGGAGAAGTTATTGAAAAAAATAGTAAATTTGAAAATGTAAATATTATTTCCTTCGATAGAATTACAGATATGTAAACATTGTTCAGATAAATTTAAATATTATATCACAATAGACTTAAATATTTATGAATAGAACTAGAATTTAGAAATCATCTTTTCATTAATTCATCAAATATACTTTTATCGATAACAAGATTATTCATAAAATTTTCATGATTACATTTATAATATTGGAATTATAAACTAGCAAAACAATTATGTTCAATATGGAATTTCGATTTCTCAATTAGTTTTATTTTTTGGCCCATTATTATACTAGAGTCGAAGAAGTTTATATTTATTTCTATTAGTCACATATTATTAAAGTGACTACTTATTTAATACTATGTACGAGATACAATATTAAATTTTGAATTGAAATTATGAAATTATTTTCTACGATTAAAAGAGTCCCCTTTGTTTCGTGTTTGATCTATTCTAAACATATCAAAGTGCAAACATAAAACATAGTTGGCGTATATGTAATAACTTTTTTAACTTAATAACTTTGAACCTAAGACTTATCAACGAATCAACAATGATCTATCTATCACACTGTTACACTTCAACCGCATTAATACTTGCAAAATTCTCGTTTTAAAACTGCTGAATAGTCTTAAATTCTCACCCTCACTGTATAAGTAACAATAAATACACAAAAATATCAACAAGACTCGATAATTTCTCCAAAGAGTATCAATCTATTATTTCTCCAAAAAACATGAATTATAATTATTAATTATCAAGGGCATTCTAATTCCGCTAAATTCTGCGGCGTGCACGCACGCAAACCGTGCGATGTTACGGACAGGCCGCGAGAGGGCGGTATGACGTCACGCCCGTTCACACGCAAGCGGTGGACGCAACCCACGAACCCAGGGATAGTGAAGCTTGATAGCCTGGAAATTGGGTTTCGTTTTCGCTTTGGACTTTTTGATTTTATTTTATTTCAATTTCTAAAAACTTAGTATTTTGTCTACGAAATTGTGTTTTGATTCTATTCATCATTGTATTGTTAAATCTTAATATTGCTTGAATAGATCTGGACATATTATATGGATATAAAAAGCTGTTAATTATATTGCTGTAAAACTAAATTAAAGTAATATTTGATCTATCACATCATCTGTAATCGAAAAGTTTAAGTGATGATTTTTTTTTTAAATTATCACTCTCTTAAAAAATACGCCAATTTTAATAATTAAAATATCTATCACATTAACCTCCTGAGTAAAATAATTATTGCATACTTACACGGAGTCATTATGTGGTGGCAGTCCAATATGTAAATAAGGCTCCACGTCTACTGACGTCATTCTGCCTTGCGTAGTCCCTCGCGCAGTTATAATTCCAACATTCAACACTGCATCCTTCTTATACCTCCTCGCCCATAATTTAGACTTGTTATCAATATTCACTTTGCCGGAACGAAGCTCCAAAGGCCCGCTACCCGCGTCCACACGCATCTCGACCTTGCCATCGATAATTCCCAACCATAAATAATCCCTGACTCCCGAAGCGCTCATTAAAGTGCCTCTGCCGCAGACGGCGGATACTTCAGCCCAAATATCGAATCGTTTAGCCGGTAATAACATGCGAGCTGTCATTCGGGCCCGCCCATCGAACAATGGAGCGGAATACAACCCGTTCTCGTGTTCGTAGAAATACTCATCGTATATTATGGGATATTCGTAATCAACGTCGTTCGCGCCAAATTGTTCCTCCTCGTATTCATCATATTCGAGAGGCATCTTATCTTGCGTTTTTTTACTACAGCCACTACTCATATCGTTTTTTATCACCACACTATGTATCGTGCGCATATTCTCTGCGAATCAATCACTTTATTAACACGTAAAGATCTAAAGTTCACACAGAATTTTTAATAAGTACGTATCTACGAATAACTACAAGTACAAACGGTCTACAAATTAGCAGTCAACTCTAGCGATACTCGACTGGCGGGAGTAGATCAATACAAGACAATTCGGGTTCAGGACTGTCGGGTTTGCCGCTATCGCTCGTGTCTACCAAAGCGTCTGCGTACTGGATGTGTTTTTTCTGTGGAATGATTGATTTAGCGGCTTGGAGAGCGGGACTCGAGCGATTTTCGGTATTAATCGAACGGCTACCTCGACGGACGGTGGGGGAATCACCGCAAGGTCCGAAAGCTTGTACCACTGTATCGGATTGTGTTCTACAGGCGTGGGTTCGTAGGTGGCAAGTGGAGAGGTAGGTTCGACCGTCACTGCCACATACAGCGGGTTGCTCTTTTCCCGCACATTCCGTGGCCGCACACTCACAAGTTGCAAGGCCGCTTCGCACAACGCAATATGCGCCGAAATAGCACGTCATGTGGTCGCAGTTTGTCGCTGGTAGTTGAGTCGATTCCGCTGTTGAAGAGATATTAAACATTACGCATTCAAACTTTAAAAGCAATCTTTTTTTTAATGAAAATTCAAATCTTACTACGAATGTATGTAGGCCACAGAGCATGATTTATCCATAAAATAGGCAAGTAAACTACTAGTTACTAAGTAAGTTACTTTACTTACGATCAAAGCATCCATTAGGTCCCAGAGTATGTTCATGATTGGAACAAACGGTGCACTTCTGTCCCTGTATGCCAGGCTTGCAAACACAGCGTCCAGTCATTTGCTCACAATCTTCACGAACCGATCCAAATGCCGAACAACCGCAAGCTATAAACAAATCATAGTCATTAAGTACCTATGTAACAACTAACTGTGAGATAAAAATATGTCCTAATTCTAATTCACATAATTAAAACAAATGTTAGATTCATAATAAACGACAATTTTATGGGGTTTTTGACTCAGAATACTATTTTATATTTGCAATAAAACAGCATTGGCTCAATCGATTGTTCAAGTTGTTATCACTTATTTGTAATGGATTTTTATGAGTGACATATATAACGGAGCATTGTTCACTTACTTATTAGTTATAAATATTTTGCAAATCGAGATATTACCAATTATTTTAAAAATAAAGCGTATAATAATTATTGTAAGCACAATGTTTCGGATTTACGTTTTATGATTTATGAATCAATTTTATAATTCTGCGGTCTCACATATCTCCCGTGTGTCCTGTCCCAATTCTTTGCGGTCCCCAATATCCCGGTTCACAGCGATCACATTTCTGGCTTTCACTATCAAACTATTCTCTCTGAGCCAAGTACAAAACTAAAGACCGATACACACTAGATTAAAAACGTTTACACTGACGTATACATCCCGTGTGTCCTTTCCCAATTCTTGGCAATCCCCAATACCTCGGTTCACAACGATCACATTTTTCTCCACCAACTCCAGGGCGGCACACACATTGTCCTTCACTAACACACTGTTAGATCTCTAAACCAATTACAAAACTAAAGACCGATACACATTAGATTAAAAAATTGTACACTTACGTATACATCCCGTGTGTCCTGTCCCAATTCTTGGCAGTCCCCAATACCCCGGTTCACATCGGTCACACTTTTCCCCACCAACTCCAGGGCGACAAACACATTGACCTTCACTATCACACTGTTCGGTTTCTGAGCCAAGTCTATGGCAACCACATTGGGAAGGACAACCAGCTCCTCCGGGACCTTTGGCTGCTGTGACACCGTCCGAACAACAACCATACCAGGATTCCTGGCAATCCTTCTTGTCTACTACGCCTTTGTCTGCGAAATATCGAGATTAGAGAATATCTTATTTTTGACTTATACAAACTTATATTATGGTTAGGGAGCCAGGTGCAAATTTGGTTAACTATTTCCTCTCAAGAGACAATTCGTCAGACGCATGAGAGTATAGTATTATAAAGCCTCGTGAACGTCAGCTGGCGCTCGGTTGGGGGGGTGAGCGGTTGTAGCCTCCCACGCACATAGGAAAAAAATACATTCATTCATTCATTTCCTCTCAGCTAAAAATTTGTCAAATTGTAGCTAACCCAATATCTCAACGAAAAAAAATAGTCAGCTGGTTACAACATGGTGTATTATACGTCAGCTGGTGTCTCGAACATGAAAGTTAAATTTAAAGAAAAATTTATTTTCCGTTATTTCCTCTCAAACAAAAATTTACCTGATGATAGCTTATATGTAACTGTGGATAAATATATATGTCAGCTGGCTGTATCTTGGTGGAAAAACCGTCAGCTGATACGGGAGGCTACAACCGCTCTTCCCCCCAACCGAGCTCCAGCTGACGTTCACGAGGCTTCATAATACTATACTTTGATGCATTTTACTAATTACCGCTTGAGAGGAACTTGGTCATAAAATCTGCTGCTGGCTCCCGGACCATTATAAACGCGCAAAAAGTCCTGTGTATATTTAATGAAATTATATAACTACTAGCTTTCTGCCCGCGGCTTCGCCTGCGTTTTCAAAGAAAAACCCGTTCCCGTAGGATTTCCGGGATAAAACCCGAGAAAGGACATAGGATACTATGTCCTTTCTCGGGTATCAAAATATCTATATATCAAATTTCATGCAAATTGGTTCAGTAGTTCAGGCGTGATTGAGTAACAGACAGACAGACAGAGTTACTTTCGCATTTATAATATTAGTATGGATTATAGATGAATAAATTCTGTATATAATGATAAGCTAGAAACTACTTAATCGCAGATTAACACCAGACTACTTTATGGATTAAATTTTAAAGCACTGCCTTTGTTAGATTCCTGTGTATCAACTAGTTTGTTAATCTGTACCTTTCTTGCAGCACGTGGCGGCTTTAGCAGTGTGATGACAATAGCTTCCAGCGGGACAATCTTTGCGATGAGGACCACCGCCACAATCCATCTTACGACCTTCTGGATCTGTTAACGGCTCATCATCACCACACGGCCGGAACTAAAGAGATAATATATTTATAGAAACAATAAATTATTAAGTAAAATGTCCATCTTGTTTCATTTATATGTAAATGTAAAGATCTCTTTAGCAGATCTAGTACTAGTTTAGCATGCACCAAAAAGAACCAACTGTAAAAAGGCACGAAAATAAATATCTAATGTATTGAAAAGATCAAGTATACAATAATACAATATTATGTAACAGTAACGAATACTAAAGCAAAGGTCAGCGGTCATTTAAATAACATGATTTGCATTAAAAAGCATCGAAAATAAAGCAACTAAAGGTCATAATTAAAATATAATAGATATACGAATTAAAATTATTAAATATCTGAAATTACCTCCAATCCCCGACACAGAGCCAAAGGCCGTAACCTCAAATCCTCTTGCCGTCTACACGCTTCCAACTTCATATGGCACAAAGTAGGATACAGCCTTAAGTCAGAAGCACAAACTGGAGCCCCAGTACTAGCGGCCGCACAGTCAAACAGACACGCACACCGCGGCTGGCCGTTCCCATCCACTGCGCAGGTCGCTTCGTACGCGCATTGCACTCGTGCGCATACAGCCCCAGAACTACTTGATTCTATGGCGCTTATTTCGTTCGCAGTGTCGCCCGGTTTGGATGTTCGGTTTGCTACTGGAAAATTAATGGTTATATTAAATTTCCTTTTATAATAATCTAATTGCACGTTCTTTGTACATTTACGTGAACGTTTTATAGTACACGCATCCCACCATTCCATATTCTGTCTTTTGCATATTATAATCCTTACATGACATGCGCGTATTCGTTCTGGAAAGTTCTCCCAGTAACGGAACAAACTGGCTCTCTGGGTGCGCTTTCACAGAAACCCGTGCACATGCCAAATATCAAGCAAGACTCATGACCATAGCCTTTAAATCCTGCCTAATTTACTTACCCCCTCTTCTTTTAAAGCAAGTTTTACATATTTGACTCACCTGCTATCCACAGTTTCCGTACATTCCCCATAGTACGCGACTCGTATCTACGTCTCTCCCCTCATCCTCGCTTCACAAGCCGCTTGCAATAACGCACATTCGTTCTGGAAAGTTCTCCCAGTGTCGGAACAAACTGGCTCTCTCGGCGCGCCTTCACAGAAACCCGTACACAACCATAGCCATAGCTCATGACCATAGCCTTTAAATCCTGCCTAATTTACTTACCCCCTTATCTTTTAAAGCAAGTTTTACATATTTGACTAACCTGCTTCATTACTATTATCCACAGTTTCCGTACATTCCCCGTAGTACGCGACTCGTATCTGCGTTTCACCCCTCATCCTTGCCTCACAAGCCGCTTGTAGTAACGCACATTCGTTCTGGAAAGTTCTCCCAGTGTCGGAACAAACTGGCTCTCGAGGCGCGCCTTCACAATGGCCGGTGCAAGCGCACTTACCGCGCGAACACCACATGCCGTTGGGGCATTGGACATTGTGACACGATTCTGTAATTAATTAAGAGAAATATGTAAGGTCAGCCGAGGCAAGTGTGGCATAAATTTAAATGGTACAAATTATTTTTTTAAATATTTCGTTACCGTAATAGTCCTATGCCGATATTTTAATTTTAATACATTAATTATTCATTTGTTCAATGTTTTAACAATGATTTGTAATGTTCCTAGAAGTTTTGTGTGACATACGTAAGCAAAAAGAAAGGAAGGTTGGAGATTGACACACTTACCCCAGGAATGGGGCAAGTGTAACAGATAGCATTTTTATTTGTTCCTCTGGTTATTGTTGCTGGTCTCTTACTGAAATAATGAGATATTAAATATGTCAACTTAATTTATAATCTAATTCAATAACACGATAGTCTATTCTTGCTTGCAACAGATTTATATTCTAGAAGGGGTAAGTGTGACAGATTTTTCGAGGACTAGTGATGTGACAGTATGTTACACTTCCCCCGGGAAGGTTTAAGCATAATAAAACGTAAATATGTACTTACTAGTTAAAAATTATATTTAATTAAAAAAAGTAACTATTACAATTGAAGCCATTTTCTTCTCAAACTCCTCTGAAAAAACTGTTGGTCTCCCATGAGATTTCGATTTTACACCACGAACACCATTTACGTGTGAAATTATAGTTGCTCTAGGAACATTGTAAACTCTGGATGCTTTCAAAGCTGTCATATGCTGCTCCCGTACTGCTTTGACTGCTTCGCGTAGAGTTTCTTGAGAGTATTTATCAGTAGTTTTTCTTTTATAGTATCGTACCATCTAAAACAAAACAAATGCTTCAATTTTACTTTTAAAAAAATCGTTGTATAAAATATATGCTGTCCCATCACTATCATGGTATCCTCATACAAAAGGGCTGGGGTAAGTGTGACTGTGTCACACTTTCCCATGTTAGGTTAGCGGGTGAGGTAAGTGTGACAATGCACATATGTCAAAGAATATCAGAAATTTGGGCACAGAAACATATAAAACTTCAAATACAAATCGTAATACTTTGTCGCTTACCTTTAACTCCTTAAAACAACACTCCAAAACACCAAAAATCACTAAACGCGACGTCCCAGATATCACGGACTTCAATCATAATTCGCTTTGTTTTTCAAAATGGCGTATGTCGGTAAAACAGTTGAGTATTTGCTGTGTGTCGATACAAAAATTAATGATGAAAAAGTTCTTCTAACGTACGTACGATGGCGTTAAAACAAATAAACGTGTTTAGGGCGCGTAATTTGAATTTGTTACACTAGCCCCACTGTCACACTTGCCTCGGTTGACGATAACAAGTTGTAGTTTTGGACGTAATCGATAAAACATACAACAGAAAACATAATTTTTTTAATTTTAGTTTTCCCATAATATTTTAAATGGAAATAAGCTATTTATAAATTTGTGGCAGGTGGGATTAAGAAAAACACAATTATCACTTACCGCAGGACCCCATATGTTTCACAAAAATTCGTTTCTTTTCGCGACAGGCTTTATCCCGCAGAGAACACACGCTGCTAAACGTTTGATTATCGTTGCTGCACACCTCTTCGGTTTCCTATGATTATTTATTTATTTGTTATACAAATATAATTAAAGTTCAGCATTTTAAATTAAATTACACAAATATATATCCAGCTCGATTAACCGACATTTACTAATAAGCAGACACTTACAGTTCCTTCTTCACAATGCTTAGGACATACGCAGCTTGCTTCTGATACTCCGTCACTTTCACAGACCGCATAAAATTCGCACTTTTTGTTTTCGCAACCATCTGTAAAAACATACATTTTCATTTAAAAATAAAATATTAAAAATAGTGCAGGATATTTCATAATGTTAATTTATTTAATTCTATTTTGTTTTTCCAAATTACAGCAGAAATAGAGACGCATAACAATTATTGGAACAATTCGCTCAATCATTCTTATTTATTCAGTTCACATTGTTGTATTTCTGAAAACATTATAAATTCAAAGTACAAACACACGATAAACAATAGCACTTACTGCAGGGTCCGTCATACAGCACTTGCACGTCTCGCCTATGACGACAGGCCTCGAGCTGCAGCTTGCACCGGTTGCCGTAGGAGATGCCGTCGGAGCCGCACACGGGCGCGAACTCGTTGGAGCAGCGCGGGCAGCGGCACACGCCGCGCGCGCCCGACGCCACGCACTCGCCGCCGTGCGGGCACACGCGGTCCGCGCATACACCGTTCGAACCTGGTGTTTTATGTAGAGCGCATGATAGAGAGTATGTTTAGTGGTCATCGCTGCTCATAAACATTAATGGTGAGGCTGATGCTTTACACGACATTAAATTAAATTAAAATATTATTTAGTTGAACACAGAAACAGAATGGGCAATGGGCATTATAGCTCTACATATGGAAAATAATAAATTTGACTTCCTCCCTTAAAAATCAATAAGATTATTATTGCAATTCGACCGCAACCACATTTTAAATACTAATGTTGTACCTATGTCTGGCGTCGGGTCATTCACTAACCCAATTAAAAAAACAATAATTTAATATTAAACATGATAACAAACTACCACTACATACCACAAACACCCGCATGGAGCACCTTCAGCTCCCGCCCCAGCAGACACGCAGCGCGCCGCAGCTCACACTCGCTGTCGTGCGTGCGCCCGTCCGACCCGCACACGGGCCGCAGCACGGGCTCGCACGGCGGCGGGCACGCGCACACTGCACCACTGCCTTCTACACGACACTCAGCGCCGTGACGACATTCGACCTCAGCACATGGGTTTACACCTATCCCATACAATATAATATCATGTTATGCCGTAAGTCTAAAGCATAATGCCAGAACTTTATAATTATAAACTGAATTGAAAATATAAGCTGCGAAGCCATATGAATATTCAACGTAAACTCTAACATTAGTTTCCCCGTAGGGAGACACGTGAAGCGCGATAAGTAAATAAATATTTAATTAAACAGCTTCATCAATCTTTTACTTGTAATCCCACACCAAGGAATGCAACATCAACGCTGCTGTGTATCTAAAATGTTCATGTTACAATTTTACTTACCAGAACTACACTGTCCTTTAAAAATAATCTTCAACTGTTTCCTAGCACGGCATGACTCTCTGTGCATCTGACACTCGTTGGAATAAGTTTTCCCGTCGGATGCACACACTGGTGAAAATTCTAGTGGGCACGGTTCGGCACAGCGACACGATGGTGACCTTTTATCGTCTAATTGACAAACTTCTGGGTCTGGACAAGTTACACCAGCGCATGGATCTAAAACAATGTTATGAGTCACAAGAGCCTTATCTGTAAGATAAGATGCAACCATCGTAAAATGAAAATCTGAAATGGTCGTACAATACTCATACATCAAAGAAGTCCACATGCACTCACCACACTTGCCAAAGTATTTGAAGGTAATATTCGTATTGGTCTCGCAAGCCGCCCGCCGCATCTCACATTCCCCATTGTAATCGTGAGCATCGCTGGCGCACAGTGGCCGGGCGCCCTCATGGTCCCCGTAGCTGGGGCACGAAGCGGGGCACTCACACGTGTAGCTGCGCCCGTCCGCCGTCGGCCGGCACAGCTCCCCGGGCCCGCAAATCACACCACGGCAAGGGTCCGGCACGTCTGCCACAACACATCAATAGACTGTAACAAACAATTCAATCTACGAAATATTTAAATTTATCGATTAGATATCAATTTATGTACTGCCACTCTACATTTTGTAACAATCATAATATCTTTTACTTAACTTTTTAATTAAACTGCTGGTTGGTTTAATATAAATTAATTAAATATTGAATGCTCACCGTTTGGAAACAAATAGCACCCCAGGGTTGTAGATATTAATATTGCTAAACTAATTGGCTTAGCAAACATAGTTCCAGTATTATTATGAAAATGCAAATACAGGAGAAAATATTTTCATTATAAGTCAACCACTTCAACTTTTTAATAGCTGAAAAAAAAGAAAAATTTTAAAAGGCGAAAATATTTTCGTTGTCCAATTAAAGTAATTCGACAATGCTTTTATGTTTTATAAGTATTATATTCATTCTCATCAACGATTTCATAATTTTCTAGTTAATTTTAATAACATTTTAAATAATATGTGAGTATAACTGATTAGTGGTTCTAAAAGCAGATAAACTCGATCAATATAACAGCTTGAATAACGCTATTGCTCGCATCATTTAATCTAATTAAATTAATCGCTGTTTACCTTTACAAACGACAACTTCAATTAAACACACAAATACAATTGAAATGAACTCAAGAACTGTATATTTTTAAATTTTATGTTTTATTTATTAGTACAACTAAGTCACGAAACTCTTATACATAATGAAAATGTAATTTCCACGCGTACATTGAAAGCCGTTGCCGGACAGGCAAACAGTGGTTGTTGTAGCGCTGAAGCTGCGATGAACGTTAAGAGACATGCGCACAAATCATTGATGAAATGGAGAGATTTGTACGTATGTTTTAAAGTTTCTCAATTTCTTTAGAATATTTTTTGCAATACCTAGATATCGAATAAAGGATACGAATTGAAAGATAGATTGAGACGTCTGGGAATGTGTATTAAAAAGAGTAACCGGGTTGGAGTAAGGCGTAAGCTTGTTTTACCTAATAATACAACATACATATAATAATATTATGTACCTGTATTATTTTATACCTTTAACAAGCCTTTAGCTATATAGGTATAAAACTGACGTAAGCATGAAAACCCGTGCGGCCTTTAAAAACGCTATGATCGCATTCGCGCTTATTGGGTCTTTTTTTTTTAATTATATTTTGAACAACAGCTTACTTATTGTGCAAAATTTTACCTTTAATGAGATAAGTAGGTACCTACATATTGTCCGTTAACGATTCTATCCATTCCAATTATGTACTTTAGCTTTATTGAAAACGCCTACCATAAATGTATTGCATATTATGTGTCCCTTCGTCCAGCATACTCACCATGGAATCCTGATATTTCATGAATGTCAAAAAACTGTTCTGAAATAGTGCTAAATAGTGCCCAAAGGAAAAAAATAGTGCTCTTGTACTTGCGAAGTTATAGCCATAGTTCGATGAGTATGCTGGACGAAGGTTTCGCCCAGCATACTCACCTCCGTCCGGAGAATCTGTATACGCTTCAAACATAATTCATACTTCAAAAAATAGTTCCCAAATAGTGCCAAACGGTGCCCAAAAAGAAAAAACAGTGCTCGAATAACTTCGGAGTTACAGGCTTCGTTCAGTGAGTATGCTGGGCGTAGGTTCTACGCCCAGCATACTCACCTCAGTGCGCGAATATCGAACGAGCTATAGGAACAATTTACGTCTCAAAAAATTGTGCTTGAAATAGTGCCCAATATCAGTCCAATTTTTGCTTGACTTTTGACCTAGAAAACCATTAAATTTGATTGTAAACTTCTACATACATTACATTGAGTACAGTCGAATACAATATTATTAACTTTCTTTCTAACAATTTTTGTCTTGTGTAAATTATTTGTTTTGTTATATTGTCTATGTAAGGGAGTATTTACTTTAGAATCGCAATATTATTAATTACACATTATTTTAATAATACTTTATAATAATATGATTAAGCCTTCGCGCGTCGCATGGGACCCCGGTAGCTAGGAACAATGATTTTATATATTTTGTCTAGATCACGGCGCTTGAAGGATTAAGATATCAAATGAAGTAAATCATGCATGAAAAATAAAGTTGCTGTTATTAATGCTTACATTACAACTGACAAAATTATTCAAAATAATCATTTTCCGGATCAAGGACGGTACCACAACGTTTACGGAATTGACCTGTATTCCTCATGTGATAAAGTTCAATATAGTGTGGCAGTAATGGATGCACGTACGGTCAATAGGTATGGGGCTTACGACGCGCGGCGCCCGCGACGCTGAACATTTTTTTATATGTATATGTCACGGCTAAAGGTAGGTGAGAACATAAACTTAAGATTAGCCGGCTAAACTTAGGTTTATTTTCGACGAGGTGTTAATGTTAGTTTGTTCTATCTTTAGCCGGCTAAACTTAAGTGTAACCGCAGGCCCGTGGCTAAAAATGTCGGGGTGGGTAGATTTGGTTAGCGCCGGGCCGGTGGAGGGCTTGATGGGCCCGCACAGTGCCAGAAAACACTCGCCCTGTTCCTTACATGTATTATAGTAACCAAATCTACCCACCCCGACTCAGGGCAGAAAGCTGGTGGCTAGGTTAGGTTAGGTTAGAACTCTTAAGACCCGCACGAGCCGAGCGAGCGCAGCGAGCGTGCTGCGGCAGCAGCCGGCGAAGTGCCAGAAAACACTCGCCCTGTTCCTTACATGTACTATAGTAACCAAATCTACCCACCCCGACATTTTTAGCCACGGGCCTGCGGTTACACTTAAGTTTAGCCGGCTAAAGATAGAACAAACTAACATTAACACCTCGTCGAAAATAAACCTAAGTTTAGCCGGCTAATCTTAAGTTTATGTTCTCACCTACCTTTAGCCGTAACATATATTATATACAATATTAAAACTACAATTTTTTCTATTTACATTGATTATATTATGAATGTTAACAAAAGCTGTGAACTAGTTAACTAGAATTCTGATTACTTTGGCCCTTTAAATAGTAATAAATAACGTAAGTAATTAAAAATGTTTTTTATTGCTAAACCTTTCATTGATGAAACTATTGGAAAGAGTTTTAAAAATTTGTATAACTATGTCACAGTACTAGTTTTGACTGGTTATAAGTTTTGCCTGCAACATATATACAAAAAGAAACTGTATAATTTCCTTTTTACAATTTTTCAAGATATTAATTTTATTGGCTGCAAATGACTGTTTTTATTCAGACAAACACACAATGCAATGAAGTAATAGACTTCATTTACGCTTAAAGTTTCATTCATTTATTATTATTTATAAAATATATAATAATGCATTTAATCATGCATCATAAGACATGTGAGAAAATACCATAATTATTTCCAATAACATGAAGTCTACAATTAGAAAGTTTAATATTTTTGTCCAAAAACATGTGTCGACGACTGTACCCCATTTTACGTTAGTATGTAGAAGTTTACATTAAAATTTAATGGTTTTCTAAGTCAAAAGTCAAGCAAAAATTGGACTGATATTGGGCACTATTTCAAGTACAATTTTTTGAGACGTAAATTATACCTAGGTAGCTCGTTCGATATTCGCGCACTGAGGTGAGTATGCTGGGCGTAGAACCTACGCCCAGCATACTCACTGAACGAAGCCTATAACTCCGAAGTTATTCGAGCACTGTTTTTTCTTTTTGGGCACCGTTTGGCACTATTTGGGAACTATTTTTTGAAGTATGAATTATGTTTGAAGCGTATACAGATTCTCCGGACGGAGGTGAGTATGCTGGGCGAAACCTTCGTCCAGCATACTCATCGAACTATGGCTATAACTTCGCAAGTACAAGAGCACTATTTTTTTCCTTTGGGCACTATTTAGCACTATTTCAGAACAGTTTTTTGACATTCATGAAATATCAGGATTCCATGGTGAGTTGTGGTGAGTATGCTGGACGAAGGGACACCATATTATTCATGCAGTAAAATTAAATGTACATACATTGTAATGTTTCTAGGGAAAAAATAGGATTTGTGCATGAAGAATAATTACAGAATAGTGTGTATAAATGGCAACAAAGAGTAGGTACTTATGGTTAATATTGTATCAAAACTGGTAGGCTTTCAACAGGCTTTCCAATTTGTTCTACAAGGACCTAACTATTTTCATACCGTCTTGAAATAACATTATGACAAATATTCATAATATCATTGAGCATGTATCTTTATTTCCGCTTGTTTAAATTGTGCAACAAACATACCCCGCCGCGTAGGTATGAAAATTAAGAAAAATTTCTTTCAACTTTTCATGCAAATTGCAGGATATGCGGAACAAAACCAACTCTTTGCGGTACTAGTTGATTTACATTAGACTCCCTTGATGCGCTAGTGTTACATTGTTATAAAATGCAATATAACCTATAAGAAATAAGATCGACCTTCAGCCATCTGATAAACAGATGAGACGTTTTTTTCTGAATATTTAGATAACTTATAATCTCAACTTTGGTCCAGTAACTTTTTGTCATAGAACAATAAATAAAAATGTTATAAGCGGCAATGTTCAGAAATTCGACAGATTTAAATATTTTTCGATATAACTTTTTTTTACCATTTTATGAAAAAATCTTGGAAAAAATGATATCAGACCATTTTTGTAGATTATTATTCAACGCTGAAGGCACCCGAAGGGATCTTTACGGGCCCGCGCTAAGGCCCGCGCAAATATGGCGGAGCGCAGCGCAGAGCATTTTTGTTGTATTAATTGTTAGAATATTATTTTAATGAGGACAATGTCGATTATAGCATGACAATGATAAAATGCTCTGCACTGCGCTCCACCATATCTGCACCGGACCTATTGATCTGAAAAAAAATTACGTAGGGGCATTCTTGTTTTTGGATGCTACAAGGATATTAAATAAAGCACATCGTCAACTTTAATATGTTTATTATCATGGTTTTTCACCATATTAAGACGCTCTCACTCTCATTACACTTTATTTCATGTAACAGAGAATAATAGATTTTACATATTGTATAAAAATAGGACCATACGAGTCCTATTCGGACCCGAAAATGCAAGTATGAGAAATGAAATATTATTAAACTCTTTCCTGTACACTGCTAAAATGCAATGACAAATATTATGATTGTTGCATTCCTCATAATTATACAAAGATTCAGTTGCACATGATTTCATTATATGCAAATCTACTTCAATTTCTACTTTTGTACACCAACTATGATCTATTGATATATCACCAATGTATTTGTCAAGTACCTATAAATTGCGGCTTCAAATAAATACAAAAAATCATTTTACACCTGATAAAAAAATATTATTCAAATCAATAAAATTGGCAACAAAATTGAAACAATATAAAATTAATGGTATCCATCTTAAATCTGTACATTAACAAATAATCGACAGACTCGGTAATAAATAAATTTACTATACAGTCTTACTTACAAACAGTCATTATCTTAATGTCTCAGCTCAGGTCCAAACATTCATGCGCATCGCTTATCACTTAGATAAAAACACAGCACTTTTTGTCACTTACACTTTATAACGGTTAAACCAGTGTCCGCGGAAAGAGATCTCTAAAGGCTACTTTTATTTACAAAAAAATCTATCTTATGTACTATATTTACAAAAGCGTCCATATCGCAAACTCGGTGAGCTATGTGGGCGGCGCGCGGCGATCGTAGTCTCTTCTGTAGACCTCGCGCTCGTACTCCCGCTCGTCGTACGGGTACTCGGGCTGTGCGTAGCCGCGCCAGTCGTCCGGGTACGGGCGCACGGGCGGGAAGCCCATGCCGCCCGCCATCGGCGAGCCCTCGTAGTACCCGCTGTACGGGCCCCCCATGGGAGGGTAGCCGCCGAACCTGCTGTACGAGTTAGCAAACATGTCAATGTGTGCTATTCGTGTAAGGCGACTAGAAAATTGAGATACTACGTGTACCTTTTATTACCAAAATCCCATTAAATTTGAAAACATAAATTTGTAACATTTTCTGTAACAGTGCAATTCTTACAAACAAAAAAGTTACAAAATATATCTTATGTAAAAATATATAATAACAAACCTTCTCTTATCATGTGTCCTGGGGTTGCGGTCGCCGCGGTACTGCCTCGGGCCGGGGTAGGCGGGCGGCGTCCAGGCCGGGTGCGCGTGCGCCGAGTGCGGCGCGTGGCCGTGCGCGTGCTCGGGGTGCGCGTGCGGCGCGTAGGGCTGGCGCACGCGCGGCCCGCCGCCGCCACTGTCCCTTCTCGTCCGCGACCGATCCCTGTCACGTTCCCTATCCCTGTCCCGCTCTCTATCTCTATCTCGATCCCGCTCCCTGTCCCGGTCCCGCTCCCGCTCGCTCCGACTCCGCTCTCTGTAGGACAAATCATCTCGCTTCAGACTCCCTTCCCTGTGCTTGCGATCCTTATGCTTATGTCTGTATAGAAGCGAGATGAGTAGGAAGTGTTAGCGATGATAGGGTAAAACAGAATCGAAAGGATCATGCGTGGTTAAATTAACAAATAAAACAAAAAAGGTATGAAGATGAAATGATAATGAAAATGCGAGGGTACAATAGACGTGCATATAACTACCTTTCGTGTCTTTTATTTTCATTAGAATCAGGGTCACATTCACCCTCTTCTAATTTTCTCTTAACACCAGATGCATGTGCATTCTTTTCGTTCTTATCAAACTTTTCGCGGCCAATCTTCGGTCGCTTCTCTTTACGCTCTGCGTTTTCATCTCCTTTAGCCTCTTTTTTGAAAGACTTAACATGATTATTTGAATTGAAGTTGTTTCTAATATTTGACTGAAAATTCAAAAGGCCAGCATAAATATATGATTGACAAATAAGCAGTATCACAGTGTTAGCAATTACATAAAAACTTACTTTGACATTTTCCTTATGCTTGCCGTCTTTATGTTTACTGTCGCTTTTTTTAAGGCCGTACTTATATAACCTATACAACTGTTTTGCATCAAAGTTTGTGAACTTAGACACAAAGTACCAGAGATTACTTCTCCATTCTACTTTCTTTTCTGGATCAGGATAGGCTTCTAAACATATATCTATTTGATTCCCTATTTGTGAAAGGCAAGCCCTTGTTCTTGATACTTGTTCTGTTTCAGTCAATGTTTGATCAGGATTGTCTAGTGCTCTTAGTGCTTTCTTCACTGGTCTCATCTTTTCTTTACACTGTAGATTTAAAATTAGGATTAAAACAAATTACGTATTTAAACAAATATAAGTATCGTTATAATGATTATGTACCTCTTCAAAAACTGATGGATCTAAATCCCCTAAAACTTCTAAAGCCCTTGGCTCATTATTAGCAGTAAAGTGCATTGGGCCAGCAGGTTTTTTACTTTTTTTGCTTTTATCATTTTTGGTCCGATCCTTCCCTTCTTTCTTTGTGCGTTTCTTATCTTTTTCCTTTCTGTCATTTGATGCTTCATCATGTGTTAAAACTTCTTCCATTTTGAGTTTACCCTTTGGAAATAAATACATAAATAAATAATTCTGTTGAAAAATTTGTCATAATAATTTTAGTGTTTGTTTGTATATGTTCCTAAATAAATGAATATAATTTATTCTATAATATAATTTATTTAAGTCATCTTTTTTACTATTGTTCTACATACCTTATCATTTTTATCATTTCTACCACTACGAGTATTCTTTTTATGATCTTCACCAGAACTTCCATCATCTTCAACAATATCTTTAGTTACTGGTTCTTTTGTACCCTTTTTCACTCTAGGCTTTCTTTGCTTTTGTTTGCCATTTTTCTGGTCAAGCAATTTTTTAATAAGTTTGAGTAAATAATCTGCTCTAGACTGTAAATGCTTCGCTTGGGGTTTTTTATCCTCATTTGTCAACATTTTTTCACCAATACCAAATGAAGAATCCATTTTTATAGCCTCCCAGGAGCCCATTCCATACTGATAAATGCCTGCAAGTAGTTTAGAGTCATCTTCTACTCCCCAGTCGACATCAAAGTTAGCTGGTCTCGTTCTGAATAAAGGAAATTCATTTAACAAAAATCCAATAATTATTGATTAAGAATTGTTGGTATTTATTATACACTTACTTGAAATCTAACTGCCACTTCAGTCTTTCCTCCTTGGTATCAGGTAGGAAATCGTCGAGTGGCGCAAGTTCATCTTGGCATGCCGCCATTGTTTTCGCATTAACAGACACGCCGCCGAGTTTAAACGACTTTCTTGCATTCTTTCGACCGTCACTATGATCATCTTAACAAAAATAGTTAAATTAGTATTATTTTACAACACAAAAATCGTTCAGTGTTGGCAAATGCAACACGAAACACAGGAATTCAAACTAATTACTCACTTGAAGCATCTGCAGTATCATTCAAAACAGCCTTGCACCTATCTTGTAAAATTTCTCCCAATTTTTTCAATTCCGCCAGCGGTTTTTCTTGTAATTCAGCATCACACGCTATACTGTCCAAATGCTTCAATGGCGCCGAGAATTTTTTATAGCTCTTTACAAATCGTCTTATCTGCAGGAAAAACATGTATGAATTATCTATCTAGTTTAATTTTCTTGGGTTAATATTTTTGTGAATAAAACATGGCATCAAAAGGCTAAAGTATACCTCAGGATCAGTGAAGCCTTTTATTTTCTCTCTATGGCTAGCCGGCGGTCGGCCCCTCTTCCTGGGCCGCTCGTCATCAGCACTGACGTCCGCGTACGACACGTCGCTGTCCCCGTCCCCGTCCCCGTCCGCGCCCTCCGCGGTCTCACTGCCCCGCCCACGACGCTTGCGACCGCCTTCTGCACCAGAAATACAACTTCCATGAAAATATCATCGACATATTAACTATTTAAGTAACATTAAATATTTAGTTTAGATTTGATTATATTTTTATATTGAACAAATAAATTAGTTCAGGATCCATCGCCCATTTTTGCAAGTGATTACTATCAAGCTAATTTTCCGTGAGTAGCTTTATTTTCATGAGAGGCCCAATAATTTACTATACGAAACTCTCGATTGTGGTAGCTAACAGAGGTAACAAGGATACAATTTTTTGATTTGATGATTCTCAAATATTATTATAACCGAATTTTTTTTTGTTTAATCTCAAGATAATTACTTATCTAAATTATTCGAAAAAATATTTGTCCTACAAAATCTATGGTTTGATCAAAGAGTCCCCTCTTTCCAAGGTGTATCGATACAAGGTCATCATAAATGATTACTAACCAGCAGATTTTTTTGTTTTCACTTAGTTAATATTTATATAATTCAATATTGTCCTACAAATTGCGTAATAAATATTTGAGAACCATCTGTTGTAGCTAACAGAGGTAACAAGGATAAAACACTATCGAGAATTTCGTACATGAAATTATTGGTCATCTCATCAAAATAAAGCTATTCACGGAAAATTAGCTTGATAGTAATCACTTGCAAAAATGGGCGATGGATCCTGAACTAAATATATTGAATTTGATATTTTTAGTTCAATGGCATTCAAATGCTTTATAAATATAAATTTATAAAGAATAGAAAAAATTCGACGAAGTGTCCCTTAGACACATAAAACTGAAGGAATGGGATAAATTCGATCGCTCTGGCGCGGCGGGTCACGAGTGGCTGAATTGGTCAGGCATCCGTCCCCAGTTTGGCGTGAAAGGATGCGGGTTGAGTCCCTTGTGATCGAATTTTTTCTATTCTTTATAAATTTATATAAATAAATACATAAATATATGTATAAATGACAAACTTACTGTTATCCATATTATTTTGTTGTGCCTTTCTGCGAGGTGGTAAGTATAAATCTTCCATCTCTTTCGTTTTCTCCTGTTCGGCCAGTGTTTTTCTAACATGATCTGGTATGATGTCATCCTGTTGATATCAATTCAAACAATTTAATAATCTTAATAACATACAATTTATAAAAAGTCAACAAAATAATAAATCTATTTTACCCAGTCTTTGCTTTCATCTTCTGCATTTTCCTTTTTAACTCCCATAACCGCCTTTTCTTCATCAAATGCAAAGCTAGCTACTTTGAATGCAGAAAGTAGCTCATCGCCAGCCATTGCAGGTCCCTCATCACGAGTTTCAGCTCTTTGTAAGATTTCATCAATATCACACTGTATTTGAACAATTAAACATCATTAAAAATATGTTTCTAACCTTCATACTTCAACAAAACTGTAATCATATTACTCACAACTGGATCTTCATCATTTTCATCATCATCTTTAAAGAGTTCTTCAGCACCAAATTTCAAAATTGCATTTAAGTCTTCTTTATTGAAAGGATTATTAGCACTTGTACCAGATGCATCTCGTTTGTTAAGAACAGTCCTGCCAGTAGTGTCCATTCGCTGAATAACAAGATGATCAAGCACCATCTTTCGTTTAGCCCTCTCTACTATGTCTTCTTCCACAGACCTGGCAGTTACCAACCGATAAATGTTGACCTACGAATATCATCTTATAATAAATTGAAATAAATGATAACTAGAACAAGTTTCTTTTTATAATTTTAACAAAATTTACCTGATTCTTTTGCCCTATTCTATGTGCACGAGCCTGAGCCTGCAGATCATTTTGAGGATTCCAATCAGAATCAAAAATTATGACAGTATCAGCAGTTGCCAAATTAATACCAAGGCCTCCAGCCCTAGTTGAAAGTAGAAAACAAAAATCTTGAGATCCATCTGCATTAAAATGATCTAAAGCCTGCTTCCTTAATTCTCCTTTTATGCTACCATCAAGGCGTTGAAATGGAAAATGTCTTCTTTGTAAATATTCAGCTAATATATCTAACATTCTAACCATTTGTGAGAAAATCAATACTCTATGTCCTGTTTCTCTTAGCCTGCATAATAGTTTATCTAACAATAACAATTTTCCGGAACCTCTTAGAAGTTTCTGAAATGCAAAAAATGTTTTAAGATTCAATAAAATACTGAACACTTCACAATACATATTTAATTTATTTTTTTATATACCTCTACAGCATCAGTTGTAGCAAGAGATGCTCGTGACTCAAAATCTTCAGGTTTAGTCAATAGTGCATGATTACAACATTTTTTTAATTCTATCACAATATTTATAAAGGTATTGGTTGATCCCTTAACACCTTTTCGTAATTCGCTATAGTTTTTTGTAAGTATCCATTTGTAATATTGCTTTTGTATTGCAGTCATTTCTACCCTTAATATTTGTTCTACTTTAGCTGGCAATGATTTTTCAACATCTTTCTTTTGTCTTCTCAAAATAAATGGTTCTAATTGTTTGTGAAGTTTTTCATAACCTTTTGTTGCAGCATCTTCATGATCTTTTTCAAATTCTTCCCATGATTCAAACCTGAAAGTAAATTATTATAATTGCTGTCTGCTGATTGTTTAGATATAAAAGGTGAAATTCCAAAAATTAAGCTTATAAATTATATTTGTTTCTGACAATCAAGGATACACTTACTTATATGGCATAATAAAATGCAGGAGAGCCCATAACTCTTTCAGAGAATTTTGTAAAGGTGTACCAGTAACTAATAACCTATGATTTGTATCAAACTCTTTAAGCGCTTTATATAGAAGTGAATCGTCATTTTTTAACCTATGTGCTTCATCAACAAGCAAGCATGCCCAGCTAAAAGATCTTAAAAATTGTCTATCTTTTAGTAAAATTTCATAAGTGGTTAATATTGCATTAAATTTCAGCCTTTTAGAACTTGCAAAACTCCATTCAAATTGCCTAATCTGAAACAGAAAAAAATATCATATACTTATCACAGTAAAATATAATTATGTAACAATTTGTTTTAGTAACAGATACTTACAATATCTCTACTTGTGACATCACCAATGTATGTAACCACATTTATATCAGGTGCCCACTGTGTAAATTCTCTTTGCCATGCAGTCATTGTACTTAAAGGTACTACACACAGAAATGGTCCATACAATTGTTGAGATTTGAACAGATAGTACAGGAAGCAGATTGTCTAAAAATACAGGAAATATTAGAGTTGTTTTGATCAAATATGAAAATAATATAATTATGTTTGTCATTACATACCTGAATTGTTTTACCTAAACCCATTTCATCAGCCAAAATAACAGAATTGTCTTTACACCAGGAATGTATCAACCAATTCAGCCCATCCATTTGATAATCTCTTAATATGTAAGACTGAAAAAAACATTTTAAGAATTACATATTTATACTGAAATGGTCATTTCTGTCATAAATAATACAAACGTAGTTTAAAAAAAACTAAACAACATACTTTTTTTAAATAATTTGGGATAATCAGATAAACTCTTGTATTTTGTGAACCTTGATAATTATTGTACAACGTTTAATCTAAATCTGTGTTTAAATTGAGTCAAAATCGAGCCCAAACAAGTCAGTTACATACAAACATACAGGTGAAGCTAATATGTTATTTAAAATGATTAAAGAAAATTACCTTATCCTTTCCCATATATTCTGGTTGTTCTTTTACTTGATGGAATTTTGGTCTTCTTCTCAATACAGGACAATGTCTAGATGGTGTTGATGTTGTTGCTTCTCTTGATTTAAACTCTTTGACTTTCTCTGGCCATCTTTTTTCAATAAGAGTAGAATCTTCCCATGTCGAATCAGCATATGGTAGTGATTCCCACTTACAGAAATACTCATGTGCAGTTGCGCCACTTTCAAGTTCTCGCGTTTGTTCCGCTAAAATATTAAAAGTTTAGAGTAACGAGAATAACAAATTGCACATTAAAGTATTTAAAATATTGAAAAATTATTTACCAAATATCCTCTCAACAAAATTATATGACTTAACAAGTTCTTGTTGCAGTTCAGATTGGCATTCAAAATAGTCTATGTCTTCTGGACCAGCTTGCTTTCTCCACCATGATAATTCAGATTCCTTTTTCTTATAGTTTTCTAACTTTTTCAGACCTTTGACTTTTTGTTCAGTAAGTGAATTTTCTGACTCCCATGTGTTGTGTATATGGGACCAACCCTTCCACTTTATCAGGTACTGCGGTTCTGTACTTTCTTCATCCTCAGGATTGCAACCCTCATTTGGATCCCCATTTTCTTCAATATAGTAAACTGTAGTCACATTTCCCGTGACTGTGCAATGATAAGAAGATATTAGCTAAAATTTCATACTATACTGCATACAAATAAAAAAACGAAAATTGATAAATACAACTAGGTTTTACAGTGAGTTTCAAATGTTTTGACTGCTACATTTCAACATCTGTTGCAAGCTGCATCAAAAAAAGTACTGTAAATAATATGGGAGATGAAAGGGGTAAATTAAAAATTTAAAAAGACCAAAAATATTATCTTCACTTTTATTAATAGGAAATCATAAGCACCTCCTTTCTTGCCGCGCCGAAATCCTAAAATTTTCTCTATCGTCTCACTGTGTTCTTCAGGTTCAGGTTCAGCTTCGGCCTCTCCTTCAATGCCATCAACTTCCAATAAATCAGATGAGTCTGTTTGTTCATCGCTCGCTTCTTTGTAACTAACAGCTGCCCCAGTTCGACGCGTAGCTGTACGACTATTCAAAATATAGGAGAAAATAAATAAAAATAAAAAAAGTACAAATAAAATTCAAAATTTTATTCAAATTCCATTTAATGTCCACATGTTATTGTCACCCTATAAATGAAATCAATTATTTCTTCAAATGCTTAATTTATATTACCTTTTTGTGTCTTCATCTGATGCTTCGGTGCTCTCATCTTCATCACTAGTATATCTTCTTCTTGTAGGTTTCTTTTTTCTTAGAGGAACACCTCTTTGGCCAGGCCTCTTTGAAGGTGGTGGTGGTGATCCTTTTACATCACTATCACTATCTGAGCTATCTGAATTCCAGGAATCACTAAAAAGTACAATAGACAGGCTTATTATAAGTCCAAATAAATAAAATAATTTCCCGTCCCATTCAACATAATCTTAACTCTGCATAAATTTACTGGAAAGACATACAAATAAAATAGTTAAATTAATTGTAGTTAAATTACGAGACATCCACAGTTGTTGGCTGTTTCTGAAGTCTGTTTCAATTCATTTAATTATTCCTTGAACACTTTTTCATAAATTCACATTTAAAACTAAACTTGCAATAAATAATAATTTATTAGGGATGCATGATAAATAATGAATTAAAAAAATAAAAGCGCAAAACACCATCCTGTTCTCATCATCATCATCATCATGATTCTTCTATAAAATAAACAATGGTTAAGAACAAAAAATATCAAAGAAATCCAATTACCTTTTCCTTCTACTTCTTCTATTACTACTTCTTCCTTTTTCACTTGAATCACTATCAGCCAATTTCAATCTGTCCGGCTCTTTACGCGACCGCCCTGATCTTCTTATTCCATAAATATCAGGATTATCCTCCCAAAGATCAGACTTTATTTTTCCATGATTATTTCTTGATTTATGTTTTGAGATGGTATCATCAGAAGAATCTTTATCAGAATGGTGATCAGATTTAGAAGAATTAGCATAATTATCTTTGGATGATAACTTTCCATCGTCGCTGTAGTGTGAGTGTCCTGGATTTGAAGATTTTTCTGAGCCCGTATTTCCCCCAGATGCAGATCCAGAAGAACTTGACCCACTGTCACTAACAAAGTAATGTTAGTAATTGAAAATGTATAATTATTAAGATAAGTTTTAATAAATTGAGAATAGTAAATACCTCTCACTGCCTGATCCAGATCCACTTGAGTCACTCTTGTCACCCTTTTCACTTGTCGACTCACTTTCAGATTCATTCATGTAGCCTTTCTAGAAAGAAAACAAGACGTGAGTTTAACAAGCACAATTAATAGCGACATGATTAAAAAACACAGGGTAAAATGTCAAAAATTATTAGAAGATTGGCCATAACACTAGGTAAATATAAGATTTACACAATGTGTTGAGTCAATTAATTAGTTAACATTAAAAAATGTGAACCAGGAGAGAAACGTAACATATTTGAATTTATTTTATTACTAAAATATAAACTTCACACAATCAATTGGTGGCATCTTATGCTCAATGAACTGATTGAAAAATAAAAGTTATTCCACTGAAGTAAGCATTTACAATAAATTGAAGAATGGCAATATTTCTTTCACCGCATTTCAGTATAGTCACCGATACTGATTTACAAAAAAAATTAGTTAATACCTTTTAAATCCAAAAAATCTTCATTAATGTTTTGTATTCTTTAAAATGAACGATTATAACACATTTTAATCTATTGAATGCTAAGCACAAGTATTCCTGAGGTATGAAATAACCTCAAACTACGGATTGTACCTGGATAAATCCAAAAATAAAGGATAAATTCAATAAAAAATGTATTCTCAAGTGGGTTCAAATGAACACTGCATATTTTTAATGCAGCCTAACCAAATTAATGAAAGGCTGAATAAATGAGTCCCAGATAACCTGAACAATGTCTATGTACCTCTGTATTAGAATGCAACACCAATTTTTAAAGTTAAATTGCAAAAATGGGTCCCTCTCCAAAACCGATTTTATTGAGCTATAACGAAAGATTACGTAACAAAGAATCGTTGGAAACACTTTCTACAGTGGAACAATTATATTTTAATACATAAAATCACGAAAATGTATTGTAAACAATCACAGAAAACGTTTTATTCACTTTTACGTCTTAATTTTTCACCTTCTTTTAAGACCACACCCTTCGATTCGAGAACATTCTGGAATTATTATATACCCAAATACACTAAAATTAAGGAAATTTAAACCACAACAATAACAAAAAAGCCTTAAAAACACTTACCAAGAGCATTTTGCTGAGAATTCAAGAAATTCGATTAAACGCGAATATACGTGTACTGATTTTAGTAGAAAGGCATTAAATCACTTGAATTAGACCATAGTAAACACCAGAAAAAAACAATTTTAATAATTCTTTACTCAATACTTGAAAAAATGTAAATTAAATTTTTTGGGAAAATCTTGTCAAGCGACGCCATTTTGTCGTGGCGTGAATTCTGGTGACGACGGAAGTAAAAATTCAGTAATTTTGCTATAAAACTTTGGTAAAAATAAGGTAAATAGTAATGGTAATCACTAAAAAATCAAAAATGAAACTTTACAAGTCGTCAGAATTACACCGTTCTGTACTAAATTGGACGTGAACACCGCGCACTATCAGCGACACACGAAAGCTACAGCCATATTGCCATTTGCTAGCAGCAGCACACTGATGCAATTAAAAAAATTTGCAAAATGTAGCCAGATATAAATAATACGATTACGCATTTCCGCTATAATTGCGATAATTAAATACAGATGATACCTAATTAAAATTATCAATATTTTCAGATTATTTCAAATAAAATTATGCTAACGTTTTATTAATCCCTTTATTTATTTTTCCTTTCCATTACACAAGCAAAAGCCAAGGCCTTGAGGAATATATCGTGCCATGTGTGAAAAAATTTCCTGGAATATTTATTTATTATTATTATATAATTATTTATTAATTTATTATTATTATTTTAGAAACTCTTCTTTATTCTATCTTATTTTCCATTCGCTACAAAATTTTCACAAATGTACACTGTATTCAATACAATCATCGAAAAATACTCATGATAACGTGAGCACTTATGATCTTTTATGGCCAAATAATATTCAAAATACCTATTTTGTATTGTATAAAGGAAACAGGTGACTACAATATTATCGCGTTCTGCTTCTGGTAAGCTAAGATGTGGCCTGAGATGGAGTGCGCTTCTTTGGAAGGTCTTCTTTTGAAGACCCCACATTGTTCTCATTTGTGATCTCATCAGAAAAAAAACTATTTATAATTTTATTGTAATAAAAACACTATCAAGTATGGTATCAAAAAGTTTTATTAGAGTCTTGTCAAGCGAGTCGTGTCCACACACAGTGTCCACAACATTCCTAACCGTCGCAACTTTTGCATAAAGCTATTTTTAACTATTTACCTATTTTGAGTCTAACTTGAGTTGGCTAGTTTTAACCAGTTTCTAAAACAAATATTTAGGACAATAGAACCTCACAAAAAGCTCACAATATATAATAACGTTCAATTACATCAATTTGAGAAGATAAGTATAGATAAATAGTAGGTAAAAACTAGGAAAGTCCAATCATCATTCATCATTCATCATTCCAGCCTTTCAGGACGTCCACTGCAGGACATAGGCCTCCCCCAAAGATTTCCAAAACGACCGATCACCAGAAAGTCCAATACTGAGGTTCAATAGGTCCTTAATTTTTTGCTTTGTGTAAAATATAATTCTATGATTCAAAATATTAAAAAAGTCATATTTTAAAGTGAAACTTTTATTACATCGTCTCAAACTTTTTGGTCTGTGTAGCGCATGTCGCGTGTATCGCGGCTGCCGAGTAGGTATACCTACTCGGCAGCCGACCGTCACGCGACATGCGCTACACAAAGCAGTGTTCAGAACCGTTCGAACAGTTTCACTTTTACCGTGGTTTCATAAAACCACACAACATTTTTTTTCAGTTCAACTAAGAATTTTATCTTTGTCTTATCTTTTTAAATAAATTTATGACCTATCTACTGAACTTGGCACACATCTTAATATATTATATAAATCTCGTATCACAATGTTTGTCCTCAATGGACTCCTAAACCACTTAACCGATTATAATAAAATAAATTTAGTAATGCAAAAAATGTTGGTTTTTAGGGAATTTGGGAACAGCCCGTTTAGCCCGTTTTTATTATTTATAGGAAACTTTACCTACTTTCCTTCAGTTAATACTTAATGTAGTGTAGTGCGTGAGTGCAGTAGTTACGATTGCATAAAAATTGTTATTAAAGTGAAACTTTTATTACATCGTCTCAAACTTTTTGGTCTGTCATAAAATCACACAAATTTTTTATCTAGATGAGTAGTTTGAACTTAGTTTGAGGTGGTTTGAGGGACTGAAACGGTAAAATTATTGATCTTGGAAAAATAATAACCGGACTAGACAACACTCAATAATCTGTCATGCATTGACGGTTTACAATACAGTTTACAAGATGACGGCAGTAGTTCCGAATTTTGCCACGTGTCGAAAGATCTGTGTATTTACTACACCATAAACTGTGACTATAAATACTGTGTGGTAATTTTCGATGGGCCCTGGAGGGAAAGTACCTACTTTATAAACTGAAAATAGCAAATTTTGCTGAAAGGAAACATTCCCATATTTTTAAAAAGAAATAGAACTGCATTCAAAGATTTTCGAAAATTCACGAAATTCAGTATTTCAAGTACTTTCCCTCCAGGGCCAATCGAAATTTCCCGCACTTTTTATTATACAATATTATGTTCTAGAAATCTAGACAAATCTAGAACATATTATTGTGTAATAAAAATCGTCACTAAGAGTTTGTGTTGAATCACAGATGAGATTGAGTACTTCAAACGCGAGATCAGTCGTATTTGAATAACCAAACAGGACAACACTGTTTGTATTTTGTACGTATTTGTATTTATGTATTTTATAACAAAACCATTATCGAACACTAAGCGTGTACAGGCGGCTTTAGGCGCGGGTCAAACACAAGCGGCGCGGGCGCGGGCGTGCCATAAGCGCACCTCTTGAATCTGTTTTGCACCACGTCCTTCTTATACATTTTGTATGAAAGAATTTTGGACAGGCGTCGAGACGGCACGCCACGGTTGTGCCAAGGTTGCGCCTTTCCAAAATTATTTCATACAAATGCCAATAGCGCACCCGATGCACGCCGGCAGCGCGCCCGCGCCGCTTGTATATGTCCCGCGCCTTAGGGACTTTACATGAAGGAGAGTTGTGACATGACATTTATTATTTACTCTGTGGATGTGACAGTTGGTCAGTTGACACTTGACAGTTGACACTTGAATGTTTGAATTGAAACCTCGATTGATACCTACCTACGCTTGATTTGAAATAAATAATAATTACGGAAAACTGAAGTTGATTACTAATAAATCTGTTTATTTCAATCACAATATCGCATTTCATTCTTAGTGATTAGCGACAGCGTAGTTTCCCGTAACCACAACACCAGATAGTAAGATGGCTAAAAGAACATCAACAGTAGCTTTCGAGACCGATGAACAACAACCGAAAATTGCAAAAGATAGCAAGAAAGAGGGAAAGAAACATTCCCTCGATTCCGATGAAGAAGATAGTGGTGCGGAGGAGGAAAAGCAAAATGTTCTCAACGCGGATGACATTGAGGGGGAAGAAGACGGTGTTGCAGGAATGGAAGGTGAAGTAAGTCAAAATTCTCAGTACTGGCTGAAACCATTGTTGACATTTAAATAATTGGCTAAACATATACCTACATGTGATCATATAAAATTTAGGGATTATCTGTTGTATATTATGTACCTACATATAACTTGATAGTTACTTTATCTCATCCAATATTTGCTGTTACAGATTACAATAACACCATTTAACATGAAAGAAGAACTAGAGGAGGGTCATTTTGATGCCCAAGGTCATTACCACTGGAAAAAAGAGAAAGAAATCAGAGATGGTTGGTTGGACAACATTGATTGGGTGAAGGTTAAGGGTAGACCAGAGGATAAGTACAAGGTTCACAAGGATGATGATGCTAAAGGAATATTAGATGACACAGACAGTGAGGATGATGAGCCAGAAGAAAAGTTTGACCTCATTATGAATTATAAGGAAATTTTGCAACACATGAAACCTAAGGAGACTATAGCGAAAACTCTGCAGCGGCTAGGTGAGACATATTATTAATTTATTTTTCTAATTTAGACTTTTGTTTCCTTGCTTTCCAAAGTACCAATTTTATAACATTAAAGTGCATCTGTCAGATGTATCACTGCTGAATGTAATTGAAATAGATTTGTATGGAAATCTAGTTCTATTATAAAACTAGGTTTCAGTTCTAGTTTTCTTACACTTAGGGCTGATTTTTCAATCCTTGGTTAAAACTTATTCGTCGAATAACGTATTAAACTACCATTTATGAAAGGTATTCTAATTGCCCGTATTTGACAGTTTACAGGTGACATTTTAATATTATCGTGTAATACTTTATTGGACGGATAAGTTTTATCCAAGGATTGAAAAATCGGCCCTTATAATAACTTAATCAATCTATGACTTAGTTATTCATATATTAAAAATTGTAAGTGTTATATATGCCATAGTATGTTTATCAGGTATATTCATTTCATTAAATTGCCTCATCTTATCAAAGTATCAATATATTAAGATTGAATAATCTTATTGCATATTAAAAATGAATTTTTTGATCTGTTGCAGGTGCCAGTTCCAAAATATCCAGTGCAGAGCGCTGGAAGAGGAAAAAGCAAGGAATAGTTGATGAGGGCAGTAAAATAGTTACCAGAATAACTGAGCTTGCTAACCAAATATTGACAAAAACTGGAAACATGGACATATACCAAGAGACTTATGAGAAAATAAGCACCAGCATTAATAAGGATGCTAAGAAAAAGGATGATGCAGAACTAGATATGTACGCAGATGATTTTGATCAAAAAGAAAAACAGAGTTTAGGTCAAGATGGTGAGAGCAAAAATGAAAACCCTGAAGAGGGTGAAAGTTCTTCGAATGAGGTGAAATGGGAGTTTAAATGGAGTCAAGATGACAATGCTGAAATTTCAGGACCACATTCCACTGATCAAATGAACAAATGGGCTACAGAAGGGTACTTCAAAACAGGCGTTTGGGTAAGGAAGAATGGTGAAGATTCCCAGTTCTATAGTTCTAATAGAATTGATTTTGAACTATACATGTAAGAGCTAGACTTAATTTTTCTTGTTCTATAGTGTCCCTGGTTGTATACATAGATCATTCTATAAATATATAGTTATGTAAGTAATGATATTTTCATGAATTGTTCTTAAAACTAGAAATAAAAATAACTGTTTAATTATCAACAATTTTCATTTATTCATACTATTTAAATGCAGACTATTTAAAAATCTCTGGATAAAACATGTTTATCTGTAAAATATTTTGTGTTTTCAGAGACTAAAGAACTATCAACTTGATATTATAAATTCATCAAAAGTCTACAAATTCCATTACTCAATGAACAAGACTTCTTTTGTCTCTTCTTAAATTTGTTAGACATAATGATAAAATTCCTAAAACGGCACTCCCTCCACATGCATATATTAGGACACCTCTGTAGTATTGGGGGCAATCCAGGGCATCATCACATTTGCTGTAACGAAAGATAAGTAAGTTTATTTGATGTAGATAAATGTAAGGTATATTGTTAATTTTATAACTACAAATTATGTCAGTTGTACTTTAGATTATTATTACACAATTATCGTTTTCAATTGAAGTAAAATATTAGAGAAACTTACTAATTTTCTATAGCAACAACTGCAATACCAGTCACTAGTTTATCAGCAAATGTTACAATAGAATATATAGATGCTCCTTGATGCGAATGTGGACCAATCAGGTCTGCTGTTACACATAAACTTGATACAAGGGTTATGGAACTGCCAGCTCCTGAAAAAGAAAAATATCGAGTTTAATTAATTTACCTATACCTATCATTAATTTTATTAATAAAATATGGTTAGAGATTTATTTTAAAACTAACTGTGGGTCAACACAGAGCGAGAAGCCTTGCGAAGCAATTTCTGTGTGAAGCAGCTAAGCTCAGTGGGGACAGTGAGGGACTTGGCTCGGCCTAAGAAAATTCGATACCCGATCAGGAGATAAACAGAATGATAAATAATTGATCAGTGAAGTAGTTTACTACATATAATGAAACAAACATGTATTTCAAAAACCTAACGAAAAAATGAGCAGTACTAAAAATTTCCGTTTCGGTAGCGCATAGACAATTTAGGAATTCGTTGGATATGTACCTACGTGTTCTCTGACCCTGCGAGTTAAATTGAAGTAAATTTGGGTGCAATTATTCAGTTACTAGGCACAGGCAAAGTTAAAATAATCAACCAATCATCTTACCAATAAGAGTCGCGACCAAATATATTTGTACGACGCTGGCTGTCGGATCAATCGTAACCGCTATCCAGACGCAACTAATCAGGCTGAACAAACTTCCTATTAAATATGCAACCTAGAAATAAAGGAGTCTAATGCAATATCATGTAAAATGTCTTTGATGAAAACAAAACAGATATATTTGTTTTTAAAAATAGAAGAAATTCTATCACGAGGCGGGATTAGAACCCGCGTCTTCCGCTTTACCGGAGCGACGGCTGACCTTCGCGGGTTCGAATCTCGCCTGGTGATCGATTTTTTTCTATTCTTTAAAAATTTATATTTATCAAGCATTTGAATGCTATAAAAAACGAAATATCAAACAGAAAATAGATCTAAAGCAGTTGCTGACTATGAATTTTGGAATTTACGTATGTGTTGTGCCTATTTCGCATTATGAGCATTAACAGAATTGAAAAATATTCACACAACAATCTGTTTATGAAAATCTAAAAAAAATAATAATGATGTGCAATGCAAAATGTAAAGATTTATAATAATTACCTGATTACCAATTTTACTAATGTTGCTCTTCAAAAGAAATGAAAATAGAAGGGATGATATGTACAGAACGAGCGGTACACTTGCCACCAATTCGGATCCTTCGGAAGGATTTACTGATAGCCGTTCTTCTAAAAATAAGGGCACGTACACTAAACTAAGTGCCCAGTAGAGCCGAGAGAATACATATCTGAAAAAATAAGCAAACATTTTATTAACTAATTATATTGATAATTGATGAACTACATTATTTAATCCATTGTTCAAAACTTTTTGCCCCCTATTCAGTTTGCAGTATGTATGTTGGTGTCAAGCTATTTAACTAAGCCCATGCACTTATTACAGCAAATCGCGATCAAGGACGGGTCGATCGATGCGGATTTATTTTGCATTCTCGGATTTTATAATGTGTTTATTGTGAAGAGCGTAATTATTATTTATGAAACCTTTCTTAGAGAAGGGTACAGTCCATGATTCCACACGTTTTAATAACTTACTTATGGATTTAACTGTTAGCCCAAAAAACGGAAGATGATAGATATAGTACCTCCCAATAATTATAAATCCGAACTATTTAAATGTAAAATTTCAAATCTTTAACTTAGGTATATTATAATATTTACTTTTCTACGACCTACGTGGGTCCCTTTCTTATCAATAGTAGTAAGTAGTCTCTCGTAATTTTCATAATACTAAAAATTGAAATACTCACAATAAACTGGTTTGATATAACAGAGGCATTCTTAAAAAGTATATTATTTTTGATTTAGTAGTTTTTATGAGATCTTCTTCACCGACCTCTGTCTCTGTTTTAATAATCTTATTCCGATCATTGTTCGACTTCAGTTTAAAAAATGTGTGAAACAGCGTCACGCACATGACTCCAATAATGGAAATGATTAATGATACATTCTGAAAAAAAAGACAAAAATAGTTAACACTTCGGTATCTACATAAACAAAACAAAACAAAAAGAAGTGCCCAAATAAAAAAAATCGATTCCTAGATATATTCTGAGCGACATTAATAAAGCAATGTCTATTTATAGAAATAAATGGAATAAAAAATAGCTTAATAACCATTCACCAACCCTGAATTTATAATCATCCGTAGGTCCAATGAAGTTGCTGTACTGCGTAGCTCTTAAAACGATCCATGTTATAAAGTATACCGTCAAACTCGATATCACAGAAGCCATATAACTGGAAACCAATGATAGATTTGGTTAAGTAGCGCATTTAATATGCCCCAAATATAATTCATATACTACTTAGGAAGACCGATTCTGTAATTTGATATCTCAAAAGTTTACCGTATGGAAGTCAATTCAGAGCGAACTTGTAAGCTATCCGAAATGGAGGGTATCATTGACAAGTGCGATATTTGTACGACAGCCCAGCCGATTTGAAATATTGTGATTAGAACAGCATAGTAAAACGGCATCCACCACGACAAATATTCCGGGTCGTTCCGGACCCAGCAACCCCAACATCGAATGAATAATAAGGGAAATGTACAGGCTACGAGAGCAGACCCTGAAATGGAAAAGTGTAATTCGTATAAGTACATGCTCTTTCGAACCTTACTTAAAATAAGTAATAATTAATTTGTAGATTCCATAGTTCTAGGAATTGTTATGATACGCATATTATTGGTATGTGGTTATTTCATGATTTTATTTACACACCTGTTAAATGCCATACTGTCTTTGTGCTATATTTGTCAGCTAATACTCCCACCACTGGTGTAGCCAAGGCATCTACGACTTGACCTAAAAAAAATGAATATTAGATATGACTGATGTTGAATTGTTTTGTGAAACAGAATAATTGAATCAATTACCAACCTAAGAGTAACATAGCGCCGGCTACCACAGCCTTCATTTCGAGAACGGCTTGAAAGAATAGCATCATGTAGGAAAACCACATCGCAGCGCAGAGATCGTTGTAGACATGTCCAAATCCGAAAAGATAGTTTTGGCCGATTCGCCACCATTTTCTTCGTTTGACTGGAATACTATTTAAACAAAATTCATTGTTTTTATTAATATTTGTTAAAATAGCTTCAATACTTGGTTAGGTACGTCTGGAACGATAGAAATTTGATCCGCAAAAAAGTATTAGTGTGGAAGTGGTGACATAGAGTCGTGATCGCATACCTACTTAATAGTTTGTATTTTACAGTTATAATTTTGATACTTATTGCTTTTCAAAAACAGTAAAGTGCGTTTTAATACAGCCAACTCTCAGAAAACAAAATCCTTGAAGTAATAGGTCGATTCACGATCGTCTTTGATACCTGTCGGTACCTACACGTGATTGACGCAAAACTTCAATTAATTGTTACTTATTTTAAAATCTCTGAAGCCTTTTGGGACTAATGTAGGGATGGATAACTAATTAAAATAAACTTGTAACTACATTTATGTTACTCTGAAACTAATAAAACAAAAGAAATTGTACGAAAGAAATACGATACGGCCTACGGGCACATATATATATTTTTTAAAACCTTTTTACTTAAAATTAACGTTTAAGTTTAATTTTATCAATGAACTTCCGACATATCATGTGATTAAAGAAACATAAAGCTGGTAAGTACCTTACATTATTTAAGTGATAGCATTAACATTAGATACAATTATCCAGTTTTTTAGGCTTACACGAGAAAGTGAGATTCTATTTACTGAATTATTTTATTGTATACCAAAAAAATTAAAGCAATTTACGATTGTTCAAACGTACGGAAGTGTCAATATATCTTAACTACGAGGATAGTCTTCGTTTTGTGCCCTACTTATCTGTTGAGCGTCGCAAATTGGCTGAATTGAAGATTGCTTTTTGTAAGCAAATAATAAGTCTTGATTACCTTATAGTAAATTCATCTTCGTTACATTCATTTTTCTCTCCATTCAACCCGTTTTCGTTTTCATCTGTGGCACCGTAATTTATTGGCATTTTTTAATTTATTTATTTTTTAATAAAAAAATCACTATTTATTTATCACTATTGTTCACAATAATTATAATTATCTTCATTTCATTTTGTTTATTTTGGAAATATACAAAAAAATGTATTCGATGGACGCGTGTTTCTTGATGGGTTTCCTACGACTTTGTGGCTTATTTGATCGTAATATGTAACCCCGATATAGTGACAATTCGTGTACATATATGCTCTATAATCTCTTTACCGAATAATCGTATTTCAAAAGTGCTTCAGAAACTTGACTTTTGACACTTTAGTATTACTTTTATAAGTAGAAAATGCAGATCAAATCCTAATCGTGATACTGAGGGTTAAACTTAGTTATTTATCCCTTCCAATACTTATTTTGAGTTTTATATCATTAACTTATTGGCAATTTAATTAATAACCAAAAAATGTATATATATAGTTATCTCATGTAAAATTAATCAAAAACTTATCATTACATATTTTGCAGGATTGTGCATACACACGGCTTTTTAAAAATAATATGCCTTTCGCTCTACTAGATGTATTATAATATTCAGTCACGATCGTGTAAACCGCAAAATTGTTCTCTGATATACTAAGGTCTAAGGCATTGTTTGTGACCTAAATGCTAATTTAACTAAAGAAAGCCTTCAATACCATATTTTATTAAAAGTGTTTGAACGCTATATCATACGAATGTTTCATCAAACATAGAAGTAAACCTGATAAGGTTGTGGAAGAAATGTCTCGGACACCAGTAGATATTGTATACATACGAATTACGATAATATGCACGTTTTTTTCAGTTATGCTATATTTTTTTTTTTATTTATTCAACCCGAGCTGGCCACTGCGGTTGTGTAGATAATGAATATGAGGCAACACATTTTTCTTTATTAATGTATTTTTCTGTATTAAGTAGATTATAAATAAATTATTCAACTTGGTATTGGCCAGTATTGGCTGAAGTTTTATGAATAAATCGAAATGGATCTGAGAATTGTAATAACGTACTTCAAAAGCGCCATCTATGATCAAGTGGACGCACTAATTAAGAATGTAGAGTCGATTCAAAGACTGTGATATCGCTGAGTCCAGAAGATGTAAGTAGCTGTTGAACCCAATAGATGTCTTTAGTGACTGCATTTTAGGAGGAGAAATGTTTATCTTCATAAAATACGAATATATTATTTTCAGCTCTATAGGAAGTGAAACATAAATGATTACATTTTTTTTTATAAACACGATATGTAATTTCTGACAATTGCGAATAGTATAACCAGATATAGGTATAGAAATGGTATAGATAAATAATACAGAGTAGAGCCTCCAGAAACAAGGATCAAGTTAAATATTTTTTTTTGTCTTATTAGCCATCTTGTAAAAGCACTTATTGTCGAAAGTAGGTACTTCATTACATTTCTAGAGTACCTATCTTTTTATATTAGTTATTTGTTCGTAATTAATTTAACGGTAAAGTGTACTAACGAAGCGTAACAGGTTCCTTAATTAAATTACCTTCATTAATTTTATATATTATACACTCCCATTAAAAAAAGAAACGTTTTAGTTTGTTTACATGAAATAAACTCTACAACTACTGGTTTTGAAGTTTTGATTCGAGCGGCTAATTATATCTTTAAAATTAATATCTTTATATTATATCATTAAAAAAGGCAAACAAATTAAGAAGCTCGCTCAATTTTGAACGTTAGAACTTCGGTTAAATTGTCTAATACAAGATGTGAAATTATTACTTAATTGCATTATTTCAGAAAGGATGTAAAGTTATACCACAGACTAATAATAATATACTACGTATACAATATATACCTACCTTTTTTAAATATCATATAGGTAACAAACGCTTCAAACATAAAATCATTGCACTCGTAGACGCGAGTAATGGTTCACATGAAATATAACATTTGATTTGTCAATTGAAAGCCGGAAAATGAGTGATGTGCACCAAACCTGCAACCCTAATTTATGGGCCAGCCGGTGTCTGCGTAGACATTCGCGGTCGCTAGCAGTCGCAATAATTAAATCCACTATTAATTAACATGACCACCGTAATGGGTATTATAATTAATCTTTCAGCTGAGTCAGGTTCAATTTTTAAAGCGTTATATTGCTGCGCCGCTGAAAATATCGGGTGCAGCAATTTATCGATGCAGAGCCATTTTATGGGACCTTTAATGCTGTAATATCATTGAGATCATATTCAATGTAATGGTATCCACTGTAAGTACATTTAGATATTCTTGTAGGTATTTAAATGTAGAATAAAATAAAGTTATGTTATATTTTTTCCCTGCTACCAAAGCATATTGTTATATTTATTTTACGAATACTGAAATATTCCATTGGTAGTCTGATAAATAAATGAATTCGATTGAATTGAACCTGGAAGTAATATATTTTTTTAAATATAATTCTTTAAAAAAAGCATTTGAATGCCATAAAACTAAAATTTCCTTTTTACCTGGAATTTATAACACATGTTCGCACTAGGTGGGTTCTCGTGTGTTTTTCATTACATTACACGCTATTACCGGAAACTTTTGGTGGTTTTGATATTCTCAATTCGGCCAGTTTTATTTTATCGAGTCAACCTGTGGAGACATCATTACCATCCTGTGACAAACCTCCACCCTCACTTTATCTTGTACTATTTTAAAACTATGTGTAGGCGTAAATTCTTGAATCTTCATCTATTATCTATGTACATATTTAAAATCCACGAGTAACTAATTTTTCAGAGTCGGTAATTATTAAACCTAAACAAGACCATTGGTAGGAGGAAACGTGGGTAGATTATAGATATTAACTCAGAGGTTTTGCCAATATTATGTATTTAGGCCTATTGTGTTCATTATGTATGCCAAGATAATAAATTAATTTGAAGTTTGGCTTTAGGTTTCAAATTGGTGATCAATTTATTAAATAAACCACGGGGTACAAAATAATATCACAAATGATGTCGTTCTCGTTGTAAATTGTAATTCAATGGCTTCGAAATCAATTGGTTCTATGTCAATTGGTAATTTATCTGCTTTGATAGTACGATTTTTTTTAATCAAAATATGATAATAATAGGAATAGGACAATATCCTATTTGAGCACGTCTATTTGCGATATTACAGGCAAATATTTGCGTAACTGCAGAGTAGAGTACACTAAACATAACATCCAAGATAAATCAAGAGGTTATTTATTGTTAAGGCCTAAGCCCTAAGGTAATTTTTATTTTACAAATATCTGTATAGAAACGTCCGTAGAAACAAATATAAAGTCTCAATGAAAAGTTAAACTAAAACTCAATGATAAGTTTGAAACTCAAACTGCCATATAAGATTTAAAAAAATAATTGTAGATTAATTTTAATTTCAATAGCCACCCATGCTTGTGTAAATTTTATTAAAGAAAAAATAAATTATAATACCAATACATTTTTTTATTATGAAGAGCACTATTCTACCTTATTCAAATTGTTTTTATAATAATAAAAATGTAATAGATCTTATCCGAATTTGTATGGAAATCACGTCAGTCTGAACCAACTTCATAGTTAACGAGACCTTGGCGAACAAACGAGAATTGTTTAAATGTGTGGCCATCTGCTGTGATCACGGTTTGAACAGACAACGTCTCTGGAATGGCAATTAAATCGTAAGATCACAGAATTATGATGATACTCTTGTTATTTGACTAAAATCTTCAGCAAAGTTAATTCATTTAACATAAGAAATGTATTAAAAACCTTTGCAATCTGCAATCAAAACGATAAAGATACGATGCATAGGTAATAAGTTGATGAAGGTAATTTAATTTTGTATTTTGTTTTTTTCAGTTTATGCAAAAATACTGAACGGTGGATAAGAATTAAAATTTATTAAAAACTCGTCGATAAATAGTTATGTAAACAGTAAATGGTTCATTTTTAGAAACACTGATTTCAAAAACGAATCTTCTGTATATCATAGAATGGATCTAGTTTCCTGTATGTAAAGTAAATTTTTGTCCTAGAAAGCCCTATCCTACAATGTCCTAGTTGATAATGGTACTTGTGCGTGTGTTCTTCGCGTCAATTTAGCACAAAAAGTATGCATGTAGAGCATGACAGCACACACTTCAGCTGACTGACAGCCTTCGGTTTTCTCTAATAATATCTGTATAATAAGATCGATCATTGGAAGTCCTTCCAGCTTCTTTCATCTTTCACTGAAGATTGCCATCACCGACTACTTTTCAAGACATTCTTTAATTATGTATAATTAATAGTATTTGTAGCATAGTATTATTTTATCTGTGCTTGTATCAATGTAGCCTGTAATTTAAAACAAAATGTTATATGTATTGTAAAAATGTATTATATTTAATGCTAATTTATATACACATTTAACTTCATAATTTTGTACCATTAAATTAAGAATTTGAATTTATCAAAGAAAGACAAACAAGCAAACAAATAGACAAACACACTTTCACGTTTAATTAACACTAGAAAGGATAAGGATAAGTATCTACCTAAATGCAAACAAAATTTTGTATTTAGAGGGATAACTTCTTTTCAAGTTGAAGACGACATCGACTAGTATTTTATTAGATTCCTATTTGTTTTATGTTTCATATAAAAACAAATTGATTATGTGATTATTATTCAGAAAACGTATGACAATATCGAACGCGGCGCTTTTTCTTCCAGATGGCTACTTTTATTTTATGATGTTGATATGATACAGTAATATCAAATTGCTTACTCATTTTTACACAAAATTTATTACCTAATAAACTATGTACCTATGTCATCAGTAGCGAATTAATTGTATATAACTAGGTACCATGAGGAGAATTTAAATAAGATTTAAAATAGTCAATTATCATAGGCTCATATATTTGAAAAGTGTAAAGATATTACCTTTAACCGTATGTTTACCATATTATATGTCGTTGTATGCGAGGAATCCAAGCGAGAAAGGCAAATATATTGCGGTAGCGGGTAGTCCAATGTTATACAGAGAGCGGCGCGGCGTCTTGTGTGAAATTTATATCAAATTCTGTCATATAAGTGACTTATGTTTAAAAATAGTTTTGTAAGTATTTCATAACATTCCTATTTTCATGTATTTCTTCCAAATATATAATTAAATATAAATAATTGAAATAAATAATTGTATCTATTAGCTCTAGTCTCTACATTATTTACTTCGACTGACTCTATTTTAAAAAAACAACTTCAACATCAGATTCATCACTTCATATTATCCTAGTTAGGTAGTTACACTTTGATATATATTTTCATAGATAATCTAAAATTTTAACTGACAATTAGCTAAACATCTACATCCAGTAGTTGTGAAACCGGCCTTTAACTATTAAGGTTGCAAGTTGTCAAGTTATTAACACAAACCTTCGTAGGAATTGATAAATAACTGAGATTTGAGATACTTTACAGCATTGGATAATGATATGTTTTAAACGAAGTTGTTAAAGCAGGTGCAATGGACCGCATTCCTTGGCGCTAGAAAAACTGGAATGCCTGCTCCTGTTTACTGAGTACCTATGAATGTCCAGATTCGATATTTTAATTACATTACGTATTTATATGAGATCCAAAAGAATTAGTGAATATGAATAAATTGTTTGGATTACCATTCCATTATAATTTTAAAAGTTCATAAAATACCTTTATGATATAGCTTACTAGTTACATTAATTTTTAAACGAAAAAATATGCTTAGATACATAGATAATTACTTAATATAGAGGAGGTATAACTTTATTGCATTCAAGCGAAACCTAAAGGGGTTCCTCTTGTAAAATTATACAAAATTCTAAATTCAATCGCTGACCGTTATTGGTAGACTACCTATCAGCTTCAGTGCCACGGTTGTCAGAACTGAAGATCTGTACTGAACACAGGCACTGAACTATATTACCTGTTTCTGGGAATGTAAATAAGCATTTTACGTGAAGGTATGTTGCTTTATTTTTATACTTATTTGTATTCTTTGAAAAAACTGTCTAACTGTCGGTTTAATCTGGTTTAATCTAGTTTAATCACGGTTTCATATATACCGACAATCCTTTAGTAGTTGTAATAAATAGTCTCTTCCAAGAGACTCTAATGATTTCTAGAACCAGAAAAACGTAGCTTTTAATCACACTTTATGTTATTATAAACGGGACTGCTTACTGCAAATACAAGTTACATGTACCGTTAACACTAAGTACTAAACGAATGTTTAAGCCGGTTGTATGGACCATTATAGATTTTTCTTATTAGGAAGGTATATAATAGTAGGCTCTAGTTAGCGACAAGAACTTGCATCATGGAACATTCAGTAAACAGATCACATGATAGTAATAAGTGTAAAATCAACAATACCATGCCACTGGTACCGTGGTTGTGCCATGTGTAAATTATACATATTCCTGCCTTATATTCTTTGTTGGTTTTGTAAAACAATTATTATTTTTAAGGATTAGGCTATGTTTTAATATTCTAAACTTCAACCTTTAGCAACGCAAATGAGAGCTGAATATTTTAAAGCAAGGGTCTTGCATTTTTTGTTTGCGATTACGCAACCATTTCACCTTTTACAAGGTTAAAGGGAAAGTGTTAAAGATATGTAAAAACGCTAAAATAATCAATAAGCTTTCTTTGTTATGAGACCAATAGAATGAAATGCTTTACTTTGATTCAGGTTTTGTAATTAGAATTTTGAATTTAAGAAAAATAAAATTAGAGAAAGGTAAACGTTATTTAAGATTAACCTATCTTTTTCTTTAATTATGAACCACGATAGGAATATAGAGATCACTGTTCATCGCGTGTTTACTTTACGTGTGTCCTTTGTTTAAAAGTTTTATTAAATAAACACAATACCTCTGACTGTATGTAATATAAGTAATAAAAAAAAACTTGCATCAATACTGTACAAAAGCTTTTAGTTATGCCATTTTTAAGGTTTAAAGTGCAGTAATGATGATGAGGGATGAACTCCCCACTGACCGCAGACAACCGTTAGTTTGTTATAATTACGCTAATATTAATTACCCCCTAATATGCTTCATTACACTTAATGCAGCTCGTCAATTAAACGTTATGAACGTTAGGCATGGAAATGCAAAGTATTAATTTACCATTGATAAATAATCCACGCCATACTGGAAGGTTCATAAAAACTTAAACGTACTATGTATTTCAATGAATATCAAGACATTACAAGAAAGTACAGTTGTAAGATGGTTACGAAACTAGATGTTTCTATGATACCTACTTTAATAGCCTCTTCTCTTGCCTTCCATGTTTTTAAGAAAAATACATTACTTTCTAGTTCTGTAACATTATGTGCATTATTTTATGAACTACACAGACATAATTTATATGTATCGAGGTTGCTGAATTTAAATGGTTCATCATATAGTAATTTACCTAATAGTCTTAAAGCTCTGACCAAATCGCAAAAACAATAAAATGAACATAAAGCAATCAATACATCTATCTTTAAGATAATTAACACCGAAACCTACTATCAAATATTTACGTTCTTTCCTCGTAGAAGATTTAATCGATTACCTTAACTATCGTGGCAAATTAAACGTTCAAATATAAATATATTGGAACGGTACAGTCCGTAAACAATTAAAAATACAGGTTTATGATGACAAATAAAGACAATTCTTAGCGCGATATCAATATCTCAGGTCCAAACAGATAAAAATTCTACATCTAACAATTAAAATTACATAGGTATTTAGGCCTTCTCTGTATTGTTCAATAATAAGCAGCATAACACAAAGCTTAAACCTTGAAAGGCTTAATTAAATTCCGGCATTTTTTAATATGAGGTCAAGACAAACAATATATTTTTTAATGATTGGAATTCTAATATTATTTCTCAGCTGCAGTAGTGGAGTTAATTCCTCGTACCTATCTATACTATCGGGTAGATATTATAATCGGTTATATCCTGGAGATACCTTAATATCCGTGATAATGCTACTGGGACTTAGTTACGTCGCCAGCTTAACGTTGATGGAAAGCGATATCACGCTCAATTATAGCGTTAAACTAAGAATATAACATCGTTTTAAGTTTTAATCTAAAAATACAATTTTTTTGCTCTGTTACATAAGTCTACTTGATAAGTTGAAAATGGCGTAAACTAGAGATAAGGCTCTTAAAAATACGTGCGATAGCTCATTTGATTCGGAATGACGTCTAGAAAAATGTATCGGAAATGTTTATTAGCACACAAAAAATTGCAAAAGTTATAGGCAAATTAAGTTTAAAAAAAATAGGTATTTCGTTTATTGTTAATAACTCCGAAATTATTAATATTTCAGAAATTATGAAAAAAGATTCTTAAAGAGGAGGAAATTTCCAACGAAAAACTCCTGACTCCCGGAATTCTATCTCAATTATTTATAATTTTAATTTAACGCTGAAAATAGGCCTCCGCGCGGCATTTTTAGATAGCGCGCGCGGCTTCAAAACCGAGCACGTCACACTAATTATTTTTTTAAGGTATTAAATATTAATTTAAAAATTTAAAAAAATTATGGTGTATTCCGAACACTTCAAAGAATTTGCTCCCGTTGGAAATTTTACTTAAAGTTAATTTTTCAACAAATTAGACAAATGTTAACTAACGAAATTTTTTTGAACTTCCGGCCTTATTGCACATTAAAAAAAGTTAACATTTGTCTAATTTGTTGAAAAATTAACTTTAAGTAAAATTTCCAACGGGAGCAAATTCTTTGAAGTGTTCGGAATACACCATAATTTTTTTAAATTTTTTAATTAATATTTAATACCTTAAAAAAAATAATTAGTGTGACGTGCTCGGTTTTGAAGCCGCGCGCGCTATCTAAAAATGCCGCGCGGAGGCCTATTTTCAGCGTTCAATTAAAATTATAAATAATGGAGATAGAATTCCGGGAGTCGGGAGTTTTTCGTTGGAAATTTCCTCCTCTTTAAGAATCTTTTTTCAAAATTTCTGAAATGTTAATAATTTCGGAGTTATTAACAATAAACGAAATACCTATTTTTTGAAACTTAATTTGCCTATAACTTTTGCAATTTTTTGTGTGCTAATAAACATTTCCGATACATTTTTCTAGACGTCATTCCGAATCAAATGAGCTATCGCACGTATTTTTAAGAGCCTTATCTCTAGTTTACGCCATTTTCAACTTATCAAGTAGACTACATTGCCTATTGTATTTTTTCAGAAGCTCTCGAACCTATCCTAAATGTATTATACAAGTTAACCGATTTGTACAACTTTCAAAGACAGAATACATAACCACGAACCATTTATTTTAAGTTTATCTCTGTAGCAACCAGTGACTCGTCTCAATCCTGATCCCTTTATTTATTTATACTTGATAAATGAGTTTTCAAGTTTTCGATGTTAAACTTGTAACCAATTACCAAGTCATGTTTGTCAACCAATACAAATAGACAAATAGACAGCTTTGCAGTTATTCGAGATACGTGAGAATTAATCCCCGTTAGTCTTTACGTATAATTTACTGGTTTATGTGAATTGGGAAATATTTTTCTTTTGTTATGTTTGTTTAATAGGTTTTAAGCAACTTTAATTTTAACGTATTTGAGGTAGGGTAGGTTGTCTCTAAAAACCTGCCTAAGTATCTCATTTTTTTTTTACTGAATTGAACTACTGACGATATGAAACTGGACTTAATGATTGTATTTCAACTTACAGAGAACTTACACGAAGTCTGTTCGAAACGGGCTGTTAAATGTGAATCAATTATGTCCGACATGCTCGCTGCCCGTTTGATGGATGCGTTAGCGGGCTAACTAGCTTTATATTGATACGATGGATCTACGCAATACGCGAAACACTATTTCCATCCATCGCATGAGTTACATCCGAATAAATTTACGAGTTCGCTGACGCTAACAGAGCGGATGTCAGGGGGATGAAAAATGTAGTCGCGACAGTGGCGCGTCGTGTCTGTACATCGAGCCATCGCATCGGAGCCGCTCTGTCAATGCGACTGATTGCGTATTGCACCGCAAATCGATGAGCATTTTAACCACTATAAACGGTTCCTCACCACTTAATATAAGTAACAAAATTAACACTCTATACATGCCATTCCACGCACGGCATGCCAAATATCATTTGGTACCTATTGGAGAGTCAGGTAATAACAGATTATGATAGTCATGTTTTAATTTTTGCATTGATATATTCAGGTTTAATAGATTTTTAAATTAAATTTTGTTTATATATATTTTTGTTTCAGATGTTTGCATAAAAATAAAGTTTTATTCAAAGCATAATATGAAAGCATACTTTAATTAAGGAGGTTGAAGATTTACCGAATACGTCTGCGAAAAAGATACAGACAGGAAAGAAGGAAGCATTTGAATAATAACTAATAAGCATTAAATTAATTGTGGTGGCATTATCGGTAGCACAATGTTAAAAAATGTGATTCCTACTCTTCTACCATTCTGTCTCTTTAACGCGTGTCAGTAATCACCGGTATCGTTTTAAAATTGGTTGAGCGGCATTTACGTCCGCGTTTATCTGCCATAATATGTTCGCAAAATGACGTTCAATGAGAGTGCAGGGCAGGCTGCAATTGGTGCATTCCCACTGAGGGTTATAGTAATCACGAGGTGGCGCGGCGCACAAATGATCGGTCGCCAGGCGCTAGTTGCCGGTAATGAATCACGGTACCGCTTGCTTGCTAAATCTAGCCTGCAAATCGACGACGATCCCCGAGTAATAAGGTTAGCTCCCCTTAAACCGGCCCGGTCGTGACTAGATACCTTCGGGAGCGTTCATGACAGAGTTATCTTTTTAAATATACTATAAATTGAATAAACGAGTTCTATCGCTATAAAATATTAAACGACTGCACATCGGATTGAATTTATTGTTCTAAACATATAATAAATAGGCTATTCAAATCTCTATAGCTTTTTTACGAACGACGCAATCGTAGCAAATCTGAAACCGAGCTCATAAAGTGCGTTGTTGAAGAGTGGACGCAAAAAAGCTTTTTATAGCCCTTTTTATAGTTTTGTCTGCAGATTACTACTCATAAACGGGAAATTAAAGTATTGATAATTATTTGGGAAGAAAAAAATCCGGCTATCTACCTAGTTAAAGTACTTAGATAATATTGTGAAAACGAGTGGAAATTAACCACATAAAAATTCTTCTTGCGTAATTTTTCTACTTGCCAATTCAGATATAAATTGCATTAACTTTATTACGTATAAGTCAGAGGAAATCGTGAGTCTTTGGTTGGAGCTATAAATTATTATAAGAGCTTTCCAGAGCAGAAACTAGAGACCATCGAGAGAGTTAGGTGTTCCTTAATACATGTGAACCAACGTACACTTGAATCAAAAATTGTCTCTTCATATTTATGAGACACAGGCATTTTGTAAATTAATCCTGCTAGTAATTATCTTTATTACTTGGTGCAAAAATTAAAATATGGTAGATATAAATTATATTCAATTAATTTTGCCATTAAAAATCTCTAATTAATGGTCCTAAAGAATACCATGTTTGCTTCCGGTAGTTTTAAATATTAAATTAATTGAGCTTTGATGTAACTAAAAGGAATCATTATGTTAATATTATGCATTAATTTTATTTATGTATTGAGTTGATTGAGCTACAGTTATGGTATGGTTGTAAAAACACAAAATAACGATATGTATGTCAAAAACCTTGTTTACATTGCGTGTTATAAAAACCAAATCAATCATATAGGTACCTAATTTTTTATCATTATAATTAAAACCAAAAATTAAGCTGAGAGTGGAATAAAATTGAACAGATGGGCCATTTGTTAATAAATTAAAGCGTCATTAAGATTAACAACATGCAGTTCTTAATGTGTTTCCCATATAAATGAGAGGGTGAATGTGGATAGGGATAGAAAGTAGTTAAAAAACATTAATTCATCAGACTAAGCTTTTTTAATTAGTATCGTCACAGAATAATAACTAGTAGCTAGGTATCGTAGAAAATTGCAGTAGTAACGGAAAATCGAGGTTTAAAGGTAGTGTGTAAATTTAGTTTAAACCTAGGTAAAAACAATTCAAAACTCGTTAAAAAAATCTGCTGAACTTGTAGGTAGGTCGCTCTCATATAGCTTAAAATAATTATTATGGTTCTTTCCTTGTGTTACGTTCAACTAACGATAGATGGCGTTACTTGTTACATTGTATACGTAAGTAGTTTTTAGTACATTATTGATGTGTCATCTCTACTATATAAAAATAAGTCAGGTTTTCCTTCCTGACGCTATAACTCCAGAACGCACGAACCGATTTCCACGGTATTGCATTCGTTGGAAAGGTCTGGGGCTTCGTGAGGTTTATAGCAAAGAAAAGGTGTCTCTGGTGGCGAAACGGAGTTCGCCCGGTTTGCTAGTGTATACTATTTATGTGTGAAAAATATTACTTTTAGGTCATCATTCAAGAAGGTTTATTAGTCTGTGATTATACAATAATATGTAATATCGTTTCTATATCTTGAATGAATGAATGAAAAAAATATATTTATTCAAATCTAAATCTTGCTTTACTCAAAAAACAGTTAAATCTCAATATTATGTTTCATGGATATTTTTTAAGTGCTTCTACTTGATTATTGTCGAGCCAATTTAATAGGCAACATTTGACGTCTATCAATTTTATCTTCATAGGGTGGTAACCTGCTTAAAAACATCGATTAAAGTGAATTAATCGATACGGACTTGAAACATTTGTCAATCGAACTTGAAACACATGTCAATAATTTATGATCATTTATTTGATTTTTATTCCCAAGCAATCAATGCATTCGATTCTAGATGTCAGATTTCGATTTTTAGAGTAACGTCTCTGGTATTTAAAAAGAAAAAAGGTTTATTGACACAAAATTTTAGCGACGTCAGTTCTTTAAATCATAAATTGTTTATTATGTTTAGAATGGTTTATCAGTAAAATCAAATCCTAAAATTACTTGTATCGGTCATTATTATTATAAATATGTAATCGTAATTGAAAAAAGTTAAGCAAATGTGCAGTTCTAACAAAACGAAATATCATGTTATTCTATGACGTCGTTACTAGGTTACGTTGTTGAATTTTGTTGAACTGTCAAATGTTGCCTATTAAAATGGCTCTACTATAGTTATGACTTGTAAAAAAAAGGCAGATGTAATATGTATGTAAAATATTAGATAAATTAATAGATATATGAAAGTTTTGAACCTGTAAATAGGAATATTTTAACAAATATTTCTCTACAATATAATATTTCACGGATCATAAACATAATATTATTATGTTTATGATCCGTGAAACAATTATATTTGGTTTCCTTAATGTGTGTCAATGTCAAGCTTTTCATGTCAACATAATGCTAATCTACCATAAACTCAAGATATGAGAGCCTCAATTATGCAACATAGAGTCACGACTCTCATATTGTAAATATTAGATTTTACGATTTGTAATTATAATTTATTTGTGCTCGTATTCAATGTATCATTTAAAATAATCTTTGATAAGATAACATTTATAACAAAAAATAAAAAAGAACATTTATAAATAAATAATAAATAACTATTATTTACATGTAATTAAAATTATAACTTTTCGTTGCCTTGAAACCTTAAATTAAGCGATTCCGTTCCAGCCTTTTAAGACGTCCACTGCAGGACATAGGCCTCCCCCAAAGATTTCCATAACGACCGATCACCAGCGGCCTGACTCCAGCGGCTCCCCGCCACTTTGATCAGGTCGTCTGTCCACCTCGTTGAAGGCCGTCCCACACTGCGACGTCCTGTACGTGGTCGCCATTCGAGAACCTTTTTGCCCCAACGGCCATCGGTTCTGCGGGCTATATGCCCGGCCCAACGCCACTTCAACGTACTAATACGGTGGGCTATGTCGGTGACTTTAGTTCTTTTGCGGATCTCCTCATTTCTGATTCGATCACGCAAAGAAACCCCGAGCATAGCCCTTTCCATAGCTCGTTGAGCGACGCGGAGCTTGTGCACAATGCCCGCGGTTAGGGACCACGTCTCAGATCCGTATGTCAACACTGGTAACACACACTGCTCGAAGACTTTCGTCTTCAGGCACTGAGGGATTTTGGACGAAAAGATGTTGCGTAGTTTCCCGAACGCTGCCCAGCCGAGTCGGATTCGACGATTGACCTCTTTCCCGAAATTGGACTTACCTAATTGGACGGTTTGTCCCAGGTAAACGTATTCGTCAACAATTTCGAGAATAGAGTTTCCAACTGATACCGGAGTGGGCACAACATGGACATTTGACATGATTTTCATCTTGTCCATGTTCATGCTAAGGCCCACTTGTTGTGAAACTCTGTAGAGGTCACCGAGCATTGTATTGAGGTCTTCCAGGGATTCTGCCATGACTACGATATCGTCCGCAAATCGAAGGTGAGTGATGTACTCGCCATTAACATTGATGCCAAATCCTTGCCAGTCCAGGAGCTTGAAGACGTCTTCCAAAGCAGCGGTAAACAGTTTCGGAGAAATTACATCTCCTTGTCTGACCCCGCGCTGCAGAGGAATTGCCTTTGTGCAATGCTCCTGAACCCGGACTGACATAGTGGCGTTTTCATACAAGCTTCTCAACACTTCGATATACCGATAGTCAATGCGGCAACGCTGAAGAGACCTCAATACGGCCCAAATCTCGATCGAATCAAAGGCTTTTTCATAGTCCACAAACGCCAAGCATAATGGCAGATTATACTCCTCCGTCTTCTGTATAATCTGCCGCAGCGTATGAATGTGGTCCATGGTGCTAAAGCCTCTTCGGAAACCGGCTTGTTCGGGAGGCTGGAAGTCATCAAGCCTGCGTTCGAGACGATTCGTGATGACTCTCGAAAACAGCTTATAAACATGGCTCAGCAGTGATATTGGCCTGTAGTTCTTCAACAGGGTTTTGTCTCCCTTTTTGAAGAAGAGGACAACCATACTGCTGCTCCACGCTTTTGGCGCAGTGCCCTCGAGTAAGGTGGAAGTGAATAACCTCTGTAGCATTCTGAGGATTGGTTTGCCACCCGCTCTCAGTAGCTCAGAGGTGATTCCATCCTCACCCGGCGCCTTGTTGTTCTTAAGCTGTTTGAGAGCCATCCTAATCTCGTACAGGCTGATGTCCGGGATATCTTCGGTGTAATGTCGGGTTAGTCGGGCTCTAGGATCTTTCGCCGGACTTGCAACAGGCTTAGCAACGGAGGTGTAAAGATGTCCATAAAACTTCTCAACCTCTCCTAGTAGCTCTGGTTGAGACGACACCACTTTACCACTATCCGTCTTCAGCTTAGTCAGCCGGCTTTGCCCAATAGATTCATCTCTTGCGAACACTTTTGTGCCTTTATTACGCTGTATCGCCTCTTCAATATTTTTCGTATTGAAGAGGCGGATGTCGTGTCGCAAGGACTTTGTAATCCGTCTATTGAGCTGCCTATATGACTTCGCATCATCGGAAGTATGTAGTAGCAAGGAGCGTCGTTCTTCCAGGAGCTTGAGGGTATGGGCGGAAAGTTTTTGGGACCTATTTCGACGGGGTGTCTTGCAGTGATGCAACCCTACCGTACGAATCGTTTCGATAAGCCTGTTGTTCAGATCGTCCACAGATACGTCATCGCCTAGGCAAGCAAAGCGATTTTGGAGCTCGAGTTGAAAGCTTTCGGGGTTCTGGATTTGGGTGCGGAACGGTCGAAGAGTTGACCTCATCAAGCGAGACCTTTCCAGTTTCACATTTATATTCAATGTGCCTCTTACCATTCGGTGATCACTACCGGTTTTTATCCTATTAATCACAGAAACATCATTGAATATATGTCTCCTTGTTGTCATGATGAAGTCAATCTCATTCCTCGTTTTACCGTCAGGGCTTATCCAGGTCCACTTTCTGTGCGGAGATTTCTGGAAGAAGGAATTCATCATGAAGAGTCCTTCCTTCTCCAAAAATTCAGCGAGCCTCTGGCCCCTCGGGTTGCGCTGCCCAAATCCAAATTGCCCCACTCTCAACTCATCATCGCCTCTCTTGCCCAGTTTCGCGTTGAAATCCCCCATCACAACATTGAAATGTGTTTTCGAGGTGTGTATGGCTCTACTGATGTCCTCATACATTACCTCCACATCTTCATCTGAGTGTGCCGAGGTTGGCGCGTAGACCTGAATGACCTTCAAAGAATATCTATCAGATATTTTGAGGACCAGGTACGCTACCCTGCTCGACACACTTTCGATGGCTATGATGTTGTTAATGAGGGGTCTGCGAACGATAAACCCTATTCCACCTTGGGACTGTTGGTCGCCCTCCCGGTAGAAGAATAAATTACCGGATGTCAACGTTATCGTGTCCTCCCCCTGTCTTCGGACTTTCTGCTGGGATGTCATAGGGTTATCCCTATGACATCCCAGCGTAACTTACTCAATTCTTCTTCCAGCTCAACAATCTTTTCGTCCGTCCTCAACGTGCGTGCGTTGTATGTTACCAGGGCCAGGGGTCGTCGGGAGTGGTAGCCGGCGATTAATGAAGCGATAAAAATATAAAAAAACGATACCTAAAGCAGCTCAAATACATTTTTATACAACTTAATGTATTTTGCAAATATTTTCCAACAATTGTTTAATCTACCCTTTAAAAAGGAAACTAACGTAAGCGCATAATCTACTCAATTGCAAAATATGGTTGTAACGTGGGTGGACAAATTGGTGCTGAGTCAGGACATGAACGAGGACCGGTTCAGCTAATTCAACATTATCCAGCTGTTCCAATCTGTGAATTAGGTACAATCTAGCACTTAACCTGCTAGTTCAAATAAAAGTTAAATCTATACTTAATATAATAAAGCTGAATAGTTTGTTTGTTTGATTGAACGCGCTTATCTCAGGAACAACTGGTCTAATTTGAAAAATTATTTCGGTGTTAGGTAGCCCATTTATCGACGAAGGCAATAGGCTTATATATCATCACTCAGAGCATAGCTAGTGCAATATATTAATCAACATATCAATATATTAAATATTGTTTCTTTTTCGAGATATATGTTTTCACATAATGTATTATATTCTGTCTAATGTTGAGAAGGTAAATAAATTGTCTAAAATGTTTTGAGGATATAATCGCTTCAATGAATTATAAGCTGAGAGATTCTGTTTAAAATGTTAAACATTTTGTTGGTAGAGCTTGATTGACTTGCACTTCACGGTTCGCCAAATGATTTTCTAGTCCAAAATAACAGCATTCATTATATACAATATACGTATCATAACTATACATAAACTAATAATGTACTTCATCAATAAAAATACCGTCCCTGTTCTTAATCGCCTATTTAACTTACATTTTAAACAAAAATAAATAATTGCAAGAATTTTTATATTTAATGGCAAATTGACTTTAATTAAAGATGTTTTATTATTTATAAACAACACACGTATATACGACATATAAATTGGTGTTCGATTAAATAATTAAAGAGCTATTACGTGGCGAGTGTATCCAATCCCCTCTACAACGGAGGCTTGAGCACGTGCCTAAGCAGATGTGCGACCAAGATATCGGTGAAGTTGCTAACTTTTCACATTTCCTCGCAACCCGCGACAATCTGGGCTTTGTCGCACGTCGTGAATTACTTATCGTCTAAACAGAAATAACGAGTTGCATTCCGCCCGTCTCCCTGCTGTTATACGACCTACTTATTCATATGAATTTGAAAATTTGTTCCATTTAGACGCGGAAATTGCCAACCCCGTGCATGGTCTGGTTATTACCAAATTCTGCTATAGTTTAATACTAAATAAATTGTTTCTAATTCCTTTTGAAACTTTAAGTAAATTACAGTAGACACGACTACCCGGAGCGAGTCTTCCTTAAAATTACTTTTCTAACTTCAAACTTTTTTAATAGTCAGTAAACGGTGAAGGTTTCCCCTTAAAATTATTTTATCATAAAGTTTTTATCAAGTTTCTCAAATTGCTCCGCAAAACTACGAAAATAGCTACAATAATGAGTTATTACCTACTTTGGTAAGCTTTGAATTAAAATGACATAACATAATTAAATAAAATTAACAACAGCGTTACATATTTTATGAAAATTCATATACTAAGTATAGATATTATTTTTTACTAAGGAACTAACCAATGTATACATTGGTTAGTTCCTTAGTAAACAATAAAAACAATTTAAACAATTTTTATACATTCTATTTTTAGAAAAAAACATTGTTCTATCTATTTATGAAATTATGTCGACCATGTTGTTGCATAACAAGAAAACAACAAAGTTCACACACTGAACAATTTAATTGCTTTGGTAAAGCGCGTCGTGTATGGACAATTTAGTTTGTTTTGCGGTTAGGGGGTGATACAAATGTTGTTTCGTAGTCTTTGCATTAACAAACTTGGCCTGCATAGCCTGCATAGTGTCGTGGTCGCTTTTAACCCTTCGTTTAACACCGCCCACATTGCAAATCCTGAAGTTATTTGCTGTGCTGACCAATTTACTAATACGTTGTTTTTGCGTTTGAGGTGGGAGTTTTTAACGTCACTGATACACCTACTCGTAATTGTTTGAGGGTATATTATGTAAAATTATAATATTAAGTAAAAAGTTATGTAGGTCGAAGAAAACCTTTGGGTAACATCCATACTAATATTATAAATGCGAAAGTAACTCTGTCTGTCTGTCTGTTACTCAATCACGCCTTAACTACTGAACCAATTTGCATGAAATTTGGTATAGAGATATTTTGATACCCGAGAAAGGACATAGGTAAGGTTTTATCCCGGAAATCCTACGGGAACGGGTTTTTCTTTGTAAACGCGGGCGAAGCCGCGGGCGGAAAGCTAGTAATATAATAAGGGTAAATTTACTTTATAAAGGAATGTTCATGATGCATCAAGAATTTCATGACATGCCTTAAATTTTACGACGGTTTCATCGACTTGGCTGAGGAACATTGGTGTTCGCAATGTCACATTGCCAGTAGTGACGAATTTATATACTAATGTTGACGATTTGACTGACTTGAGGATGGGTTGGTTTACATTCTGGTAATTAACGAATATTTATTTTCCTCTAATAATTTAATTCCTCAAAGAAAAGTATTAAACAATACAAAAAAAAATGTTTCAATTGTTATGTACGAATATCCATAACTTTTGTTTCATCGAACAATAATTTACAGTCTGCAAGTAAAATTAATTATATGGGGATTAAATATAAGGTAACATAGAACAATAATAGTAAGTCGTCGACACTATACAGTCGCAACTGCTTATTATAATAAGTTCAACGAAATTAATTTATTCAAAGGGCAGTTAGTTGATCGTTAGATGGGGATCATGTCGGTCACCGCACTTTGTACACGCTAAACGGTCATCAATATCATGTTTGGCTAGACCTAGGCTTTAATAAAAATAATAAATCGTTTTTATTTCTAATCCCGTTCATAACTACGGAAAATACTGGAACAATAACAATAAAATTTGTCAAATTGGCGCAATGCGCGTGTTCTTGTACGAGTATGTGAATTACAATGGTGAAGTCATAAAAATATTTATTTACGTGGAATTACAGTTCTTTTATTGCTTTGTTTTTAGATATAAATAAGGATTTTTATATGTTTTTTCTAGTAAATAGCCTGACTCAAGTTTAAACTGTAAACAGTGCTCTATTATATTTCTCTATTTATTTTCTCCAACTGAAACTTGGAGATAATTTTTATTATTTGAGCTCTTAAGATTCATTTAGCAATATTTCAGTTTAGCTTAAACTATATTTGAAGAAATTTTAATCTAATGAGGGTGTTTGACTTTAGGGAGGAAACTTGATTCTCCCACTAACCATAGTCCAATGGTTTAATGACTGCACCATTAGCCGAGAGAAGGACTCTATACGACACATTAACGATCTAGTTTAGCAATGAAAATAAAAATATATTTAATAAAGTTAAACATTTCTAAGTTTAATGATATAGATTTTCGAAAAATACGAACCACTTTTGAAAACTTCAAACTCGTTATGAGTTCAAATTTACTGTGAAGCAGTTTATATTTACTTTAAAAATCAGACTAAAGGTCGGAAATGTTAATAACAAGTCTGTTATTAACGTTAAGTCAAAAATACCTAAAACTATTAATGAAAGAGGAAAATTCTGTAGAAAAACAAGTTAGGTTAAATAAATAAGTTCTTCTGAGAAAATCAATATCCTTAAAGCGTGTTTACTTGCGTGTGCATATTTTATTTATTCTACTTTTTCTTTTCAAGGCGCCTACATCGCTTTTGCATTTTCAGACAGATAACCTTAAAGGGACATCGCATCTCCTTAGTAAACAGTTGTTGCCTTTTTTGTAATATTTGCTAGCCCAGGAAGTTACAAACCAGTTCTTGCAAGACCATGAAGGACGAAAACAAAAGGTGCGAACGTACTCAATTGGAATGTGCGACAATCGACATGGTATCCTTACCGCAATTAATTAATATTCATACAGTTAACACGAAACAATCTGCGTTCGACGAATTGCATATGAATTCTCTATGGATTTGTCGTCACCCATGCATTTCATAGCACGTACCAGCACAATATAGGAGGGAAATCACTTATTGTTACTCCCTTATATATTAGGACAGGCTTTTGTTCTACGCTTATTTGGCTAGATTTTTACTTGAAGACTTTTAAGCATACACTTCAAAGAATTGTACATTTACATTTAATAAATATTGAACTTATGTTCATTTGTGTAAGCTGTAATAGTTACTGAACGAAGATTATTACCAGCATTTACAACATAAATTATATTTTGTTTGTGTATATGTAGAGACTCTCCGTAGAGATGTCGCATCTCTCTGCGTTTTTTACCGCATTTTCCACGGTGAATGCTCTGAAGAGCTGTTTGGTACAATACCAGCCGCCGAATTTCACCACCGAAGCGCACGCCACAAGCTCAAATTTCACCCACATCATCTCGATACTTGGCGTTCTTCCACCGTGCGTTTTAGGAGGAACTTCCTACCGCGCACTACTCCTCTGTGGAATGACCTTCCAAATTCGGCATTTCCCAAGGACTATAATTTAGAATACTTCAAGAAGAGAGCGTATTCCTCCCTCAAAGGCCGGCAACGCAACCACAATACTCCAGAGTCTGTGGTTGTTCATGGGCGGCGCCAATCATCGCTTTCTGTACGGTGACGCGCAAGCTCGTTTGCCGACTTATACATAAAAAAAAAAAAATGTGTTTTAATATTTATTTCACCTAAATAACACCTACGACGACCGCCTTATAATGTTATTGACGGCATAAATATACCTCTACATTTGTCTTACCACAGACTATAAAATGTAATGCAACACATTCTCTCACGTCACTATACTTAACAAAGAATACGCGGGGTGTAATTTGTCTATTAGAATAGCGGTCTATAAATCTCATGAGCACGGCATCTCGCATAGTCCACGGTCATCATAATATAATGTGACCCAGTTACGTTGATTTGTTCAAATTGCTCATACGTAGGACTACATTTATTTGACCCAGTAATTTAAAGTTAAAATCGAATCGTATTACAAAAGAGATTTCTTTGTGGAAGGTGAACATTTTGCCGTAGTAATGAGGGGAAAAAGTTGGAAAACGCGTAATACTGGGGCATGTAATACAAGTTGAAAACTTGAGTCATTGGTGTAAAATATTAATAATATATTTTTGAGGACCAGAGATTCCAAACCAAGCAGATCAATAATTTAAATTAAAGAAAGAAAAGTAAATATTACAAAAATATTGAATTGATGAGGGGATATTGATATTTATTTATTCACCAGATTTACACTGCGGATTTGTTTTATTATTTATATTTTGCTTTATTTCAAGATTTTATATCTGTAAAGCTGTATTTATTGTTATGAGATTGATTCGCTTCGATAGATTATGTTTATAATGAAACGTGTAATCGGTAAGTACATAATATATTATACCTACACTTCTATTAAGAAACAAGCATTGTTCAGAAATGTAAAACTGCTTGTTACGGTTTGAATACCTTTACTTAGTTGGTACCTTTAAGATAAGGCAAATATTTAATACATAACAATTTTCATTGAAAAATTATATGCTTATAAATTATATATAATGGTTTTAAACTTTTAACGTTACCATATATTATAATGTTATATTATAATACTACGATAGTACATTATGTAGAGACCTTTCACGTTAAAATAAATGAAACATCAAGAATTTTAATTAACTAAGTAGGATATAAAATTGATTTAACTACATTAAATTATTACATGTATTCAATTATTCAAATTTGAATATCATTGAAACAAAGCAAATAAAACCTTGATAAAGGGTCTGTTTAAATATGAGGTAACTATGTAAATATTTATTTAATAAGTATTAAAATATGTAATATATTTGTTTCAGTGACATGATGTGAATGGCCGCATAAAATTAATCACATTTCTAATAACTGATATACTTGCTAAGTAAATTTAATATCAAAATTGAATTTCATTAGTACTCGAAGCATATTAATCTATTAATTTAATTATAAAAGTGAGACCTGAATCATATTCATACTCTATTTTAACAATAAAGACATGCTCATCTCATTGTCACACATAGATAAAGATTCCCAGAATGAAAATTATAAAGGCGAAAGTTTGTAAGTATGGGTGTATAATTGTATGGATGTTTGTTACTCTTTCACGTAAAAACTACTGAACCGATTACAATGAAATTTAGCACACATATGGAGGGTAACTTGGATTAACACATAGGATAGGTTTTATCCCGGAAATCCCACGGGAACGGGAACTATGCGGGTTTTCCTTTGAAAACGCGGGCGAAGCCGCGGGCGGAAATCTAGTCTATAATATATTAATTTAAGTTCTGTTTGCGTAGTAAATTTTTTGGTAATAATGTTTTTTGTTTGTAACGTGCGCGTGCTACCTATTTTGGTATTCAATAAATAATATTATCTCAATGTATAAGCGCTGATAACGATTTTAATGTATAATGTGTAGGCTTATACAAATGTACGATATCGTAAATTCTGTGAACAGAAATAGTGGACAATAAAGGTTGAAATGTAATCTGATCGTCGGCTTTTAACAATGCACTTGGGATTGGAAAATGGCGGCAAACGCCAATGTTACCATTTTTTGCCAGTCTATGTGTTTGTTTTAATTTGTTCCACGTAATACGGGAATGTTTTAACGGTTTTTTGTTTGGAATAATTTAATAAGGTTAGACTGTTGTGTGTTTTCATTTTAGTCATATCAGAATCTTAAGTAACATATTCATAATGAAAATAAAAGATCAAATTTACAGTAGTTAAAAGGCAAGTACCTAGTGAGTACATGTGTTGAGCCATTTGTAGCATATTATTAATGTTTATTTCATACTTAATGTTATTTCTTGATATTTTTTCTATTTTCTATCACTTAAAGTAAAAGCTGGTAAATATAAAGATATTTGAGCGGTGAGAAAGAGACACGAGAAACCAATTTCTTAAACTTTTTGTTTCTTAACCCGTCATTAAATCCAGGTCGACATTTTTTTGAGCTGACAACATACTCTCAGTCAATCAACATCACGTGACACGTTAACTCGACCACAGAAAAATCATATAAAAAAAAATTGAAGTTTGGTCATCGCTGACCCGTCTGCTCGTGTGTACTCCACCTATAAAATTGATTTTAATGAAATTGATATGATAAACTCAATTAACTAAAGTACTTACAAAAGCTTCAAACAAGTCATAATCCAGTGAGTCACATGGAAAAACGAAGGTTCCTTGAATCAAGAGTCTGTCTCCTAGTAACGAAACGTGGCAACATCGGCGGATGTCGCGCCACTGACTCAGTCACGAAACTGTTTTCATACTTTCACCAATATGGCGAAATTGATTTCTAGATGATTGTTTCTCCCATGTCCGATGACGCTGAACAACACTCATTATCATTATGTGATAAAGGTGAAACAATCAAACTAATCTGTAAATTAAAGGACAAACAGCATGGTTTAAACTACACTGTTTGTCCAAAAAAAAGTTTGTTTGTAAAAAAAATCGTATATTATTATTTACATTTGAATAGCCGCAACAAGATATATCATCGATAATCCGTAACAAAGAAAGTAGTATATAGAATTATTTCTATAAGTTGATCGAACTAAACGGAGGCGCTTGATATTGTAGTCTTTAACCTTGGTCTAGCTTGTGTTTAGCGTCTAATTGAATAGTCATGGCGCTATAATCGATATTGTTTTTATGATGTAGGTACTGTATATCAAGTGAGCTCGACAGTCAATCCATTATTTGTAGAATGTGGCTCACCCATTACCAGTCGTAATTTAATATGTTTCTCCCTTGATTTATTAAAAAAGGTTTTCTGTATATTAAAATAATTGTGAACGTTGTAAGAACGTGGAATATTTCATTCATTTATGGGTGCATAAACATCCACTTGAGTATAAACTATAAACGTATAGGCAAGAGAAATATCGAGGTGCACCTAGGCACAATTGCTGGCTTTTTCTTTTTCTCCATCGTACTAGCTGAGCGCTCGACCGCAAAACGTATTTTTTCAAAGCATATTTCTGATGTAACGTTAGCAACCACATGCTGGGGTCTGTATGATTTTGGTTTCCATTTTACGTTATCAATATTAAAGATACTTATTAAAACCAGTCTGTTTTTATCCATCCTGATGATTTTAAATTAAAAGCAGTGAACCGTATTCAATATCTTTAGAAGTTGGAAGATTAAAAAGATTAAGGTTCAAAAGATATTGTTTAATCCAACGAGAGATTAAGAAATTTCTTATAGATATTATCATAAACTAGCGGTCCGCCCCGGCTTCGCCCGTGGTACATATGAAAAATAGATGTAGGCCGATTCTCAGACTTACCCGATATGCACAGAAAATTTCATGAGAATCGGTCCACCCGTTTCGGAGGAGTATGCAGACTAACATTGTGACACGAGAATTTTATATATCACTAGCGGTCCGCCCCGGCTTCGCCCGTGGTACATATGAAAAATAGATGTTGGCCGATTCTCAGACTTACCCGATATGCTCAGAAAATTTCATGAGAATCGGTCCACCCGTTTCGGAGGAGTATGCAGACTAACATTGTGACACGAGAATTTTATATATAAGATAATATATCTTACTATGAATACTTTATATTATACTTCATATATGAGAATATAAGAAAGCAATTGTTTACGATGGGCAAAAAATGAGAGCAAGAATCCACTTTATGATGAAATGGTTCGTTTAAATTTATTATACGTAAAATTTAGAGAGAGAAGAGATCAAATTAAACTTAGTTAACTACTGAAAAATACTTTTTAATGTTTATTTATGAGAAAATATATCTCTAAAATGCTTACATTATTGCTGTTGCGCTTCTAAATCTCAATATTTTGAGGCTTTCAACTCCAAATATATGTAATATACCTATTTTTATTTTAATACAAGATAATTAATTAATACGCTCATTTTTATTCAATAATAAATTATCCATTACTCTTTGCAACTTTCTTGGTCTCAGCAAGTTTTTATAAAACATGTTATTTTTAAAAATATACCTACTTATTTCATTTTTCCTGCTTCTGCAATTACGAAAGTTTCTCGGTGTTCTTGTTAAATGTGACCAACGCTTGTCAGCTTCAATTTCCTGCCACTTTCAAGGTCTTTAAAATAATCATATACGCTCGTTAAAAAAGAGCAAACGAATCTAGAGCATTTAAAAGTCATATTTATGCATTTATCTACAGTTATCTATAGTTAATTTTATATCTGGGTTTAAATTAACAATTATTATTAAATTTTTGGGAAAAATCGATACCTATAAGGTAGAAGACAGGCTTTTTAGTTTTTATTATCATAAATATTTGTTTATAATTTGGTTTAATTAAATTTATTCTAAACTTTATCTAGTTCAGAACTATAATTTATTTCGTAAAACGCATAGAACGGTATTGATCTAGAGGCCTACTTTATCGATTTTGATATTCTATACAGGTAGTCGGATATTGTCCCACTTACATAAACTAACGTAGCAATATTATATTTCATTAATACATTTATAGTTAACGATTACAAAACAATTTTGTTTGTAATTAATCGGGTTTTTCAAAATCAATTCACTCTGTAATATAAGTCACTAAAGCGGATTAAACAGCTTTAGATATTGTGGCTTTAGACGTTTAATGTAATTTTGTCGCAGCATTATTTGCTTAGACGTCAAATTACCACGAGGCAATTGCGAAACTTATCTTAGTTATCATATTTTATTGCCCGTTTTCAGAGAGAGCAAGTAACGTTTTGGACTGACAATCGAGATAAGTGACTTGGTTCCGTGGTACAATGCATAAGTGGAAAATTGTTTAACTCCCATTCATGATTTAGAAATAAATTAGAAAGAGTCTGTCTGAGAATATTGGACAAATGAAAAAAAATCCATCCTTTTTATATCTGCTACTAATAAACGTTAATAGAAGTTTTTAACTTAAAGCGAGTAGCATACTATCTATAGAATGTGAGACTCAAGGTTAAGAACAATCTACACTAACACAGTCGAATGCAACACATAATTCGTTACACAACCCACGCCACCTAAATGACCCGCCAAATTAATTGCCGAACAATATTGTAACGGAGCGTGGTGAAACCAAACTTTTTGTATCTGTTGACTAATCGAACATCTAAATATGTTAAACAGTATAGGCGATCTGAGATTTACATACATTAAAAACTTTTAACCTTGCCACTAGGACCACTTGAACAACTCCACATATTATTGGTGTCTATTGGATGTGCGGTTACTGTATGAGTAAAGGGTACATGTATTTCTCATACTTTATTAACTCGAAAGACGTACGATTTCTATCTATACTAATATTATAAAGAGGAAAGGTTTGTATGTATGTAAGTATGTATGTATGTATGGTTTTCACGCATAAACTACTGGGCCGATTTTGATGAAATTTGGCACAGGTAATCTTTAGACCCTGAGAAAGAACATAGGCTACCTTTTATTGCGAAATATGTACCACGGGCGAAGCCGGGGCGGACCGCTAGTAGGTATATAAATATGTTTCAACATTCATTTTACAATTTGCTTTACTACACAGCAATAAGCGAGCGTTTATGCTAAATTTTATTCGAGTTTGAATGTAGTTCTAGATTAACGTCTATAATCAAGTTGTGCGAAGTACACGATGTAAGGCGACAGGCGGCCAGGGCGGCGCTCGCGACCCCAGAATGACACGGAAGCACCTAACTACCTCGACCATAGTATTCTCCATTCCTATGTAAATCTACTGGAGCGTCCAACAGATAATGCAGGAGCAATTTGCATATCCCGTTGCCATTTGTCTCTCCTTTGTCTGTTTCCTGGCCAAATGTAAAATTGGCATATCTTTAACAGAGCCTAGCGCCATATGAATAACAAACGTCCTGTAATAGACAATGGGTTATTGAACACGATGGAGTAATTTGGCATTCATTGTGGCTGTAAGCGGGGAGCTAGCGGTACGGGAAGATGAGTACGTACTGTTGAGTGTGACGTGAATTGAATAATTTAGTCGGCAGTGGCACAGATAAGACGTACTTCCAAACCGATATCTATTACATTAAGATTCGATACGGTTCTCTGTTTTATGAGGTAATTACTTCAATTCGTTACTTGTTTATTTAGGTCCTAGCTTTGTTTGCAGTGTTCCACTTTATGTGGGATAAGCAGTTAAAATTAAATTATTTATTTTAAAGCTATTGCATATAGCTTCTATCGCGGGCCTGCATGCTATGCAATAGCTTTACCGCGGCAGTTCTCGAGTGCCACACGTCTTTTTTGTTCATTTTCCTAGACGTGCCTAAATCTTCGCACTTTTTAGGGTTGTATAGTGTATACTGAAATTCCATAAAAAGAAATTGCATGAATATGGAAAAACTTTAATGGGTACGAATCAATAATATACGGTGTTGTTAAACTTGAACTAGAGCCACAGTTTTTTCGCGGATGCACCATAAGTTGTTGATCTCTAATTATGGTAGTGCTGGTCTTAAACCCGATCTTGCGATTACATAGAATCAATTATCGTCTTTCCTGTAGGCACGTTGGCATCCGTTGGCCTCTGTATAAAGCTCGAGTTTTTAGTACACAGCACCATATTTTATTATTTTTCTTGTAAACGCTACTTGGCAGGAGACTGAGAAATTTATGGTTATGTCTATCTATTCTAAGTTACATGCTTAATAGAACAAAAAATATTAAATCATTTATTCGTAGTAGTAGTTGTAACTAGACTTAGGGCCGATTTTTCAATGCTTGGATAAAACTTATTCGTCGAATAATGTATAAAATTTTAAAAACGTATTCTAATTGCCCGTATTTGACAGTTTATATTATCGTGTAATACTTTATTGGACGGATAAGTTTATCCAAGCATTGAAAAATCGGCCCTTAGGATAACTAAAGACTTGAACTTCAAATACCAATCACCACTTCTTTAATCTTATTTCAAAAACAGCCACCTATAAAGAGTGCTTCTCGAAGAAGTCTAGTTGAATAAATAAATGTTTGAGTTTATAATGAGGAGGCCTTATACATAACTATGTATGAATTGTATAACTCCGCCTCTGAAAATATAGGCTTTTTGTCCCAATATAATTCTTGGAGAAATAGATGACAGAATTTTGAATAACAATTGAATTATAACATTAAGAGCGTGACACAGTATTGTTAAGGTTTAAGGTTTAAAGACATTTATTCCCATTAAGACAATAAGTCACTTACATGAGAAACTTAATTTTAAACATAGGTATGTATAAAAAATAACATTCATTAGTTAAATATTTAGAGTAGGTTATAATTACATTAGTTAAGTTAGGTTAGGTACCTACTCATTCATTGCATTCAAAGTTTGAGCGTGTGGTCTTCCAGGATGTGTTTCGATAATTGTTTTTTGAATATAATGAATGAGTTTACACTTTTCAATTTGCTTGGCAATCCGTTATAGAAACGTGCTCCCTCGTATGTTGCCGTTCGCCTTCCATAATTCGTTCGGATCTTCGGGAGGGCAAGATAGCTAGCTCGTCTATTAAGATAGTGGCGATTTGATGTTGAGAATAAAATATTTGTATTTATGTTTTTGTGTAGCGCTTTGTGAATGAACATACACGTATTATAAAAGTATAATTGTTTTAAATTCATTATTTTAGTATCGTCGTAGATTTTATTCGTAGAAGTTAAAAAAGGATAGTTAAAAATGGTTTTAATAATTTTATTTTGTAAAATTTGTAGTGGCGCTAATTTATTTTTGTAAGCGCTACCCCATACTTCTATTAAATACATTAGGTGCGGTTTGACTAACGTGTTGTAGATGGTGTGGCGTAATTTATGAGGAATGCAAGAAGTGATATTACGCAGAGATCTAAGAAGTGCTGATAATTTATTTTTTAGGTGGTCGATGTGATAATTCCATTTTAGAGAGCTGTCGATTCGCAAACCTAGGTATTTCTCGTGGGTTTTCTGTTCTAATACAACACCGTTAATTTTAAGTGGAGCGTGTGGTGGAATAATTTTGTTCTGAGGTTTGAATTTAATATAACACGTTTTAGATATATTTATTGTTAGTAGATTGTATTGAAACCATTTATTTAATTTATTTAAATCATTTTGTGCTTGCTTTATCATGTCATGTATAGAGGGACCAAAATAAAACAGACAGGTGTCATCCGCATAAAGTGTTAGATGACCATTTAGTTTTAAATCTTGTAAATTATTAATATAAATTAAAAAAAGCAATGGGCCTAAAATCGAACCTTGTGGTATGCCACATGTAATTGGTAAGGGAATGCTATTGTAGTTATCTATTTTAACGATTTGTGATCGATTTTTTAAATATGATTTCAGCATATCTAGTGCTTTACCAGTAATGTTAATGGATGCTAATTTCTTTATTAGAAGTTCGTGAGAAACGGTATCGAAGGCCTTTTGTAGGTCAATAAATAGTCCCAAAACTAGATTTTTTGCGTCAATGTTCTGTTTTATTTTAGTAGTCAGGTCTATAGTCGCTGACAGAGTGTTACTTTTTGGCTTAAAACCGTATTGACGAACTGATATAAAATTAAATGAGTCTAAATATTTTTCTAATCTCGTGTGTAAAATCTTCTCTAATATTTTTGACAACACTGGCAAAACCGAAATTGGCCTATAGTTACCAGGTTCAAATTTTGAACCACTCTTATAGATAGGAGTTACCTTCGCTATTTTCAACGAATCCGGAAAACGTCCTTGATTTATAGCTTGGTTGAAACAATCGCTTAAGGTATGATTTAAATTTTCTTTAATGCATTTAATTGCTTTTGTGGTAATACCATCAAGACCTGTACTACAGTTTGAATTAAGGTTATTTATAATTTTTAAAATTTCATTAGGTGTACACGGATCAAAAGTGGATAATTCGTACTTTTTTGATGGCGATTTAGGTAAGGTTGAGGTAGAGTTGGTTTGATATTGTAGGGGTATTAAATTTGCTAGACGAGATCCTATAGTAGAAAAATATTGATTAAATATCTGGCATATTTCATTTGGCTCGGTAATATATTCAGAATTTATAAGTAATTTAGTAGGTAAAGTACATTTTACAGTTTTGTTATTAGCTAATTTATTTACTAAAGTCCATAATTTCTTGGGTTTTTTTATATTCCTTGTAAATTCTTGGTAATAGTAGGAATCTTTCGTGTCTTGAATAAATTTTTTTACCTTTATCTTTTGAGTGTTAAATTTTATTTGAAGGTTTTTATTTTTAGGGTTGTTTTTTAGTTGAGACCATAATAAATTTCTTTCGTTAATTTCTGTTAAAATTTCTTTGTTTATCCAGTCTTTTCGGGGCAGATTTGGAAATTTAGTTTTAATAATCTTACTTTTATCTATAATAGATTTAATTTTATTTTCTAATATTGTATAATCTTTGTTTATTTCAGTATCAACTATGGAGTCAGACAGGGATGATAATCTTTCGTAATTAATAGCTTTATATTGAGTTTTAACACTTTTTGGGGGTAAATATTTTTTTAATTCTACGTATATGTGCTTATGGTCGGAAATACATGAGTTTATTATTGCGAAATGAAAATTATCATTTTGAAGGTTCGTACTTACATGGTCAATGATAGATTTTTTTGAGGAGTCTCTTGTGCTGTATTTTTTAGTTAGTTTATTGAGTAATATATGTCCATTACACTTAAGAGTATATTTGTATAGTTTGGTATTTTTATCTTTTGTTAACAAGTCGATATTAAAATCTCCAAAAATAATAGCTCTGTGCCTTTGTTGTAATTGCGATTCATACATTTCAAGGAATTTTTGACAGTTAGTATAGCCCGGTTTATAGATAACGCCTACATCAATTTTACATCGTTCTAAACTTATCCATAAGTAATTGTTCCCATCCTCGTATCGTGATTCAATAAGATTGTGTTTTAAATCGTTGTGGATGTATGCTGAGACTCCACCTCCTCTTGCGTCAGTCCGGTAGTTAAAATAATGCGTGTAATTATCAATATTTAATTCTGAAGCTTGCGTATCAGAATTTATCCAAGTTTCAGTAATTAGAATTACGTGGATAGGTTTTATTAATGAGCTCAGGATACATTTTACTTCATCTAGTTTACCTTTTTTTCTTATGCTTCGCGCATTGAAGTATATAAATCTAAGCCTGGATCGGGAGATTTGCAAATTTTCATAGCTGTCTAGTATTTCGTAGGAGTTGATATTTTGGTTGTTTGTCTTTAAATTTATTTCTAGTTTTTTGACATAATTTTCTTTATAGTAGGCATTCCGTTAACGTATTTTATTGTGAGATCTGTTTAAATAAAGAAGTCTTTAATAATCGGTTTTCGTAAATTCCTAATTGACTAAGGGCCAATTTTTCAATGCTTGGATAAAATTTATTCGTCGAATAATGTATAAAACTACCATTTTAAAAACGTATTCTAATTGCCCGTATTTGACAGTTTACGTGACATTTTAATATTATTGTGTAATTAATACTTTATTGGACGGATAAGTTTTAACCAAGCATTGAAAAATCGGCCCTAAATGACATAAACACAGTGAAAAAAAAAGAGTGCATAAAGTAGGAAGGCTGAGAAGTGAGAGAGAAGATATGAAGAGTGCATAAATACAAGAGCAAGCTACAAGACTACAAGATGTGACAAGAGCAAGCGGCGCGGGCGCGGCGTAAGAGGTTTCCAGTAAGATAGGTATATTTTAATGTTTCTTTGATATACTTCTGTATATTCAGGGGGTTTTCAGGGTAAATAACAAAGAAAACAAAGTACACAGAAATATTAGTATAAGTTAATCTAAAATCTTTGTGATTTATTTTTGCAATAGCATTACTAATGATAAACGATAACGATGCACACAAAATATGATTACTTGACACGTCTGAAGGGAATAGACGTAACGTCAATAACAACCCCATCAAACTGATTAGGAATAAATGTGTTATCATACTATTTTAGTGGTATATATAAACCGTCCCAAGTTTTTCGATATTCGTTCGTTTCTAGGTGTTATTACTATTGACACAAATCCGTCCTTCGCCCCCATAAAATTGAAATTGAAGCATGTTTCTAGTACATAAAAGAAAATGAAATGCGGTGGAAGGTTTTCTAGCTGTGATTGTTATTATTCTTTATTACATTTTATTTCTATGTTCGAAATAAATGCCTAATATGTAGCAACTAGCACCCCATTCTAATAATTGAGTTAATTCGTGGGTTGGTTTGTTAGCCTTTTCATTATTTCAACCTAGTTTCTTTTCTCTAAATATCAGTAACTATGTAATGAAATTTTTTGTTGTCAAATTGTTACATTTTTTGTAAAAGTTAATCTTTTATATACATATATTTACTGATCTTTTTCGAAATCAATTATAATTGCTACAACAAGTATTAATGCAAAAGCACTGCAATAAAAATCTAATCATGTCCTTCAATATTTACTTTAAAGTCATTGAATGGATAGAACTTGACATAATATTATAGATTTAATATATTCATTTTAATAAAATATATATTCATTACACCTTGAAAATTAGACAGCAGAAACAAGCAGCATAGACACTACATATTTACATCACGATTTAGAAAAAATGCTACTTGTGTTTACTAAATTATATTTTCGAAGGCCGAAGGCACATTCTCAGGCTCAACTTACACGGTCACTATGTCCGATCTCATCGTGAATTTGTTTAAAGCATTTAACAAGATGTCTTCAATTATACAGATTTTTATTTGCAATAACAAAAGTAAACACGATATCAATGAGGTTTCGAAATGTTAGTTTAATTTCCGTCCATTGCTACAGGCTATTGTCAAACATGGAACTCAAATTCCAAACTGGATCATTCGATGTCGATCCTCGGATAACTGAAATAACTTTACAAGCAGTCTTGCCCTGAATTGTGGCGACCTTGTTTACATTTTCCGAATCGAATTTAAACAATATACGAGTTGTTGTTTACGTAATGCGTACTCGTGGCCAGATATAGAGAGAGAGATGCGGACACTTTATCACTACATAGTATAAAACAAAGTCGCTTTCCCTGTCCCTATGTCCCTATGTCCCTATATCCCTATGTCCCTTTGTACGCTTAAATCTTTGAAACTACGCAACGGATTTTTATGCGGTTTTTTTAATAGATAGAGTGATTCAAGAGGAAGGTTTATATGTATAATAACATCCATTAAATAGTGGAGAAGTACTGTTATTTTTGAGGTTTCTAATGTGATGTCGTAAATAATTACATTTTTTTCCGCTTATATTGCAAACGCAGGCTGAACCCTACGAGTTTTATCAAAATAATGTACTAAGTATTGTACACATTTAAAAGGTCTATAGAAAAGTCCGCGATGGTATATGTCTATCTCTTATGGATAACCCACAAAAATTTTTTTTGTCATTTACTTTTTACGACAAATAATGGATAATTTTCGAAGCGATTTTAACCAATACAGCATTAATCCTTAACCAATTAAATACCTTGAATACATTGTTCATTTAATATAGATCTATATGGTCCTTTACACCGTATGATTTAAGTGAATATTTTCGAAGATATTACAGATTTAAAAATTGCGGAACGTAGCGTTTCCGGCGGTACCGGCCGGCCGTCATATTGCACCCGTGCGAAGCCGGGGCGGGTCGCTAGTAACTTCTATAATTACTTTCATCCTGTTATCGTACTGTGAACATACGTGGAAGATTTGATCAATGTATTCTACATTTGAAACAATGTCAAGAAAGAAAGAAATCATGTGTAGCATAATAATTATCAAGATATCATCGTTTTGTATCCTACACATCCTGACATTGATTCGTCTCATACACAATTTATACTTTAACAGTTTTACAGTCTTAGGCTTGCCTATTTCAAGATGTTGTATATTCAACACATGAACCAAGTGCCTGGATCTAGTTTGTAGAGCGTGTTAGGGTTGCAAAAGTTCTAATTAAGTATCTTGTGTAAGCCTAACGTATCCGTCAATAGAAGTTGATGAAATAAATAATATAAGAGAATTCAGGAACTTATTAATTTCATATCAATATTCTTTCTGCTAATTTGACACTTCCATGTAAGCTTCCATGATTTACGACTCGGTAGTCGGTACGAATGGCTAGAAATATAATGTGAAAAAAGTTATTATTGCATTTCCGAATGCCAAACCGATTAGTGTCTGATTGTTATTCACCATTGGTCAAGCGTAACCAAAGGTGAATCAGCTCTCGCTTTAAAATAAGGTACATGAATTTAAAATCAATAGCAAAAGTAAGATAAAGAGTCGTGAGTTTTACTAGCAAGATTGCAACGAAAATGTTATTTTATTTGAAGCAGTTCGGAAGCGAGTGACTCAATTCCCTACGAAGATAAATCGCTTTTTTTCCACAAACACGCTGAGCGATGAAAAAAGTAATTGATACCAACAATTTATTACAGTGAGCTGTGAGTGAGTTCTCAGCCCATTGAAAAACTTGTATATTTTTTTTTTTCAATACAAAATGTATACGATGTAAGAATATTTCTAGCAAACTCTTATTTCTCTTATTGTCGATTCACTAAAACTTTCCCGTTTCGTACAAGTTTAAATTGCATTAAAAAGAAATAAGCTTTTGCTGCCAACAGAAAGTCAGTTGCTATGAACTTAGTCCAAGGGCGGGCGGTGACAATTGCCGCCCGCCCAGTGTCGTATGAGCCGCCCTGCCTGACAGACGTGTACAAAATTGTGTCCCGCTGTTGAAAATATTGCTTCGTAACTGTATCGTATGCAATCTAAAGTGAAAGGATTAAAGTGCTCATAATAGACTGATCTAGAATCGGAGAAATTAAATCATAGAACTAAATAAAATTATGTAAATCAAAATTTGTTAAAGTTTTGCTTTCACATTTTAAATATACCTTATCGCGTTACTTAATAAATATAGCTTATTATACTTGGAGTGGACATTACTTAGTGTGTTAGTTTGCATAATTAAGTTGACTAATGATAATTGATGAAAATTTTATTGAACTTCACTGGTAAGTCCTTTTCTATTAGTTATTTATTTTTAAGTGGGGATAATAAGTAATAACTTCTGTATATATTTTTTGGTGAGCTGGAAAAACATTCTCAATATACTTTTTAGCGCACTATTGGGATACGGCTTCAATTTAACAAGTTATAAATATGCCAGTCGCTTGCACCGGCTTTAGCTTTCTTTTTGCCTGTGTACTCGGTAAAGATGTAGCTTGCTTACGGTAAAATATTTTTTTAATCCATTTCGTTTGTATTTGTAATTTATATAAATAAACAAAACCTTTCCTCTCTATAATATTAGTTTGAGATTCCTTACAAATAAGCGTAATTGAATTATGCTAGCTACAAAATATGAAAAGAAACAAATCTAGATAGGTAAGTATCTAAAGTTCTAACTTACCACAAAATCTAACATTTCATAATTATCCTATAACTAGCGGTCCGCCCCGGCTTCGCCCGTGGTACATATTTATGTTTTCTCTACATAAGCACCATCCTCGTACTTCAAGGAATATCATAAAAAAAAGAATTATCAAAATCGGTTCACACGTGATGCCGTGACAACGCGGCACTTCTATTTACTTTGAAAACGTAAAAAAGTTGTTGTAGTAACATAACTACTCAAGATGGACATACATATATGGTATCGCGGACTTTCTTGTAGATATTGATCCATTCTATAACACCGTAGAACATTTTTTTGTTCTATCTTCAATAGGTTCCGCAGCGCACGCGATGACAGAATTTTTATTAAGGAATTTTTTACACCTTGGGTTACATTATTGCATTTTTGGTAAGGATCTCTAATTTTTTTTTGAAAATGCAATATAGCCTATGTTGCTCAGTGAAGATGCAGCTTTCTAATGGTGAAATAATTTTTGAAATCAGTCCAGTAGTTTATGCGTGAAAACCATACATACATACATAAATACAAACCTTTCCTCTTTATAATATTAGTATATAGATATGATATATATTAACATATTTACTTTCAAAAATTCACAATTCGATTTTAAGAACCAGCGCATATTTACTATATGCGCTAGTGGAATCTTATCTTATGTAAAACCTATGTAAAAATCAAATTCACATGCTTACGATTTATAGTATCATTTGCATCCTGCATGTGCCTCTAATTGTTAAAACGTGTCGTACTACGTATACGAGTAATGTACGACCGGAACGTTTAAGCATAATCGCCCACTTAGGGGCTTTGTAATGACATTGTTTGTAAATTCACGAGCAATTAGATTTGGCAAATCTGCTGTTGTGCGGTCGGTCGGTCAACTTCTCCGGCGCGTCCTCCCATCGAGACTCAAGAGTCGTGGGAAAACAAACAACCGCTCTCGTTAACGGCCTCTTGTCCCTGACTGAAATGTCAAGTATTGCAATTGTCCCCAAAAACCATCACGCTAACAACCCCACTCCTGTAATGTTACAATTTAAAGTACGCCATATTAGTCCCCGAGAGCTTCTCATACATTATGAGAGGTCAAGCCCTTGACCCTGAACCAAAGTTTCTGTTTAGGCAAGGTAAAATGTGTCCGTTTATTATGTGTTTAGGATGATGGTTGTTAAACATTGTTTGGAGGTTCCCACGTCAATTAGTGTTTAAGGAAAAAAAAAATTACATAGATATTTCGCCAGGATAGTTACACGGATCGATTTAAATCTGCTTCGCTTTTTCGCAAAATTAACCTTAACAAAATTAACTTTCGCAATATTAACTTGTTATCTTTTTAATACACAAAAATAAGTGTGTGTTCGTATGTCCTTTAGTTATTAGATCATGTGATGATCTTCAGCAAAGTGTTGTGCATTTTCCATAAACGTTACTGAGTTGATGTTGATGATGATGTTACAACCAATCTTCGACAGTGTACCACAAACCAGAGATGTACAGTTAGTGTAAAATAAAACACTGGTATTATTGTAATAAAATACAGTCTACTGTAATTGTTAATGATAAATCCTATATCGCCTGTATCATTTTTATTATAATATAGTTTTGGGCTTTCACATTTATTTTTAATTTCAAGCAATTATAACTGGTAATTTAGTAAAAATTGTCGCAATACTAACGACAGCTCCCTTCTCTAATAGCCGCACCGACCGTGTCCATTTCCGTTCAGTAACAGTTTCCTTCCAAAGCTATAAGCTCGGCCCCTTACATAAAACACGATGCAAGCGCTCTTACAAATTATGTATGCATGAGTTTCTGTTTGTAAGGACTAAAAAGTAACAACACAAAACCGGTTTCTTACCGCACTCGACCACCGGATGAAAAAGGCTTATTTCTGTTTCATTTCGGTTCACTGATCTGATCAGCATATCGTCTATCCCATGAGATAGAGAAGGACAGAAAATATTTATGACGAGCGTAAACAAACGAGAAATGACGACGCCACTCGAACCGCCTGCGCCGGTTTCTCAAATCAACTATGAGCATGTTTTTATCTCGTGTCGTGAACTCATTGATGTTTAAAAACTCTACATAAAGTTACCGACCGTACGCAATAGGCATGACGACAGTATCCATAAATGATCGAATTAGTGTTTTTAAGGGAAAATTTATAGTAAATAAATTAAAAATAGTCACTTAGAAACAGTAAAAACATTAAGATTAATGAGATTATCAATAAAATAAAACATTGAAATTCTGCAGTCGGCCATCTTGACTGAAACACGCGTGACGTCACGTCTATGTAAACAGCTTCGCGTCAGGTATATTTTGTTGTTATGAGTATGTTGAGAATACGCATTTTTATTTATTTTCAATTTTTTAACGTATGCTTTATCGACTCAGAACAGAAATATAATTGCGAATTCACGAATATGTGGTTCGGGTTTCTCTCCGTCCAATTTATACAATCATTTCATATTATTTTCTCTTTAACACTTTTTTTGGGTATTATTTTTATGTAGATTCACATTGCAATACTGCACACCACTTATAAACTTTGAAATTAGATTCTATAATACTTAATAATTAAATATTTGTTTAATTTTGCTTCGCTATGCATACAGATAATTACGTATTTACGTAATAGTGACGTCACGCCTACGCCATGACACCTGTGAGCTGTTTTGGCACAGTTAATAAATATTTTTTGAAAAATAGCTTTTATCTTCGTTAAATTTAAGTATATTAGCGAAATATAGGGTTTTTCTTGTTTAATAAACGTATACACACATTATGGAAGAGGTTTTGAAAATCTTTCGTCATGCCTATTGTACGTTTAAAATGAAACTGAAAGTTTTAAGAAAGCGGTCAGTGTTTTGCTACTATAATACTATTGTAATTATTGTATCCTAGACAATTAGCAAACGCAAAGGACTATGTAATTATGGATACCAAATAAAAATTCAATAGGGTTTAGATTCTTGGATCAAAAATGATTGCAAAGCGTAAATGAGCAGTATTTATACGACTAACATTGAACGTGAAGTTGCAGCGAAGGTGAGGTCCAATTAACTTAATTTTATAATCGCCTCCAGCCTATAGCGTACATATTTGTGTTTATTATGAACTTACGGTGGTATGTTTTTTTAATTATGAAAGCTTTGACTTCTACCTTCTAACGTTTTCAAATTAAATTATAATAAGTGCAATATTTATATCCAGAAAAAGCTTTCTATTTATAAAGTTTAAGTCGACACAATCATAGGTATAGATAAAGTAACAAATTAATATTCAATATTTAGTTTATGACCAAAAAATGTAAACCTAGCTCAGTAAAAATATAAATCAAAATATAAAAACCTTCAGGCTTTTACTTGACCATCTAGTTATAGTACTAACTGGAAAACCTTTTTTTAATCTCTCATACATAATATCATACGAAATTATTCTCCTACTAAAATAAAAGCATTTAAAGCAAATCCGATCACATACGTAAATAAAATACAAACATTTAGACGAAATGTCGGATTGCATTTACACGACGTTGCTACGTGAGTCGACCAATAGAACAAGGAAGATGCGCTGTGACCCGCGACCCCCTACCTACTAAACCTTGCCTTCTTGACATTTGCGATACAAGCGCTGTCGGTAATTATCACGAATATTTATTTATACGATTGATCAATGCGAATTCAATTAACATATAAACTTTCCATTATTTCGTTGCGTAATGTTCTTAGGCAAACGACAGGATTATGTAAAACTTTTAAAGTTTAGGTTGCGTTATGAAATTAATTATGTTCTTAATTTATGGTCAGTTATATTATAAATTTAGAGTTAAATATGAAAATTATGCATTGTTCACTGCTAGTAAGTGAATAAAGTGGCAATTGTAATATCATTCGCATTTTAACAACGTCCACAATTTTGCTTCATAAATAGTATTGCAACGTCGTTTGTAAAAGTCACTCGCGCTTTAGATGTGTAGTGTGATATACACCAACAACCATGCATCACACTATACGTATAGGTAGCATATACGAGTACCTAGATAAAAATTACTTTAATATAACATTTCAGCAGGTTTCACAACGAAACACTTACCGAGGGTGAAATTTACAGTGGAGCTGCAAACGTAAGCCCGTTGTTTAAATTCGTTGCATACAAGCTTTTACGCTGACATTTAAGTACTCACTGTCCATGAAATGCAACACATATTTCAAGTTGTAGGTACTTGTAAATGTCGATGTTGGCCGCTGCAGAGGAAGGCTCATTGAATATTGTTTTTATCATTTCCGCGTTATATATGGTATGGAGAAAGTGTATTCAATTGTTAGTGTAATTATTGTTACGTGATTATATTGATAGATTTATGATAGTCTCTAGAGTATTCAATAAAGAAATACAGTTTATTGACAGCGGTGGTCATGTGATAAATTAAAGTGATTAGACTTTGTAGAGCTTAACATACTTTTGGTGGTTTTGTTTTTCCATGTAAACGCAAAATTTTAGTCTGGAATCCTATATGTGAAGTAATTTTAAAGACATTTAATAAAAAAAACTAAGTGCTCTCTATTTTTTACGTAAGCGTCGACTATTCAAATAAAATAAATTATAAGAACATGGGTATATCTAGTAACCGCTTTAATATTAACGTGCTTATATTTTACATAACAACGTTTGACATTATGTATTTCCCTGAAGCGTTAGTATTGTCTGAAAAGTTAGTCCGTCTGTTTAAATATTTAAAGTTCATAGTACGATTCTTCGAATTGAAATTTGAACAACGAATTGAATACATCACTCATCTCTACAAAGCGCAATCACGAAAATGTGAAAATGTGAATTCTGAAAAAGACATTTGACTCATTTTAGAGATAGTCGCTTAATAGAAACGTAAGAGCCTTTTAGTGTGCCAGAAAGTAAAATTATTACTTAGGTCTTAGACAATCCTTAGTCTTATCCTGACCTCTTTAATTATTTTGCAGGCAGTGGAGCTTTAATCGTACCGAACTACTGACAAAGATAAAAAGTTTATCAAAAGTTATACAGTCAAAAGCAGGATATTTGTTAATACAATTCACTAGTATGCATTTAACTATGCACGTCGCATATCAGAGATCTGACCTCGCGGGAAAACGGAGTCTTGAATTTACGTGACGATATAATAATGAAGAACACATGCACATAGCTGCAGTTAAGAAGATTTGTGAACCTAGATACAGCCTAACTACTTAGATAAGGTTTGAATATGAAAATTCAGGATAGTGGTCGGGAAGACGCTGTCGCTTCGGGACTGCATTTTCGAGCAGACCCAAATCCCAGATTGCAATATTTTATGTATCTGTGGCAGAGCTTTAGCTGTCCAATCGACTCGACAGTAAGTTATCGTTCCTGCAGTCTCTATAGACGCTAGTAGTCTTTGATAAATAAATTGACTCTCTTCTACTATTACTTAGTGAGCGTAAAAATTTATTAAATAACTGACTTAACAAATTTTCTATCTCACAAACTTATAACCAACTAATTTCGAGCCAGTGAGCTACTTTACCTATAACAAATTGAGATAGAGATTTTGCTCCTTTGTAATCAGAAAGGTCCACAATTCATTTTGTTTAGTAAAAAGACAATACGTAACAAGGCGAACAAAATACGAATATAATATATATTCATTTTAATGGAGATATAAACAGTAGTTTTAGTACCCAAACTCATTATTATTAAGAGCAGATATAAAGTTCCCGTTGCCCGTGGAAATAGCCCGAGTCTATTTCTTGTGAATAAATTAAAAATCTAATTAACCTCGAGCCTTATTTTCTTTTCACATTTCTAAATTTCTTTACTCATCAATGTTTTTTATTAAACTTAAATGTTTTATTAATGATAGGCACAAGCTAAAGCGTGTTTTGTATAAGATTTTGTTAAGTCAAAAATATGGAAAACACGGATTTTATTTTCTTCAGTACTTCAGTAGGCTTTTGTAGAAATGTCTAGATACAAAATTTGGTAACTGTATTTTGTTTGTAAATAGTGAAGACGTAAGTGAGTTGTAAATAGTACATTGTGAAAAAATGTAATTTATGAATAACAAAGTTTTTATTCCAATATTATAGAGTATTAATTGAATTTCAAATTTTGTTTGCAACATAAATAAAATTGTTCGGCTGCAATAATTTCAGTTGTCAACTGCAAATATATTTTAATTATAAAGTCTAATTATCAGGTACGACAACAGTCGTTCCATATAAGTTAACTAATAATAAAAGCAGTTGAACTTGATACAACGCCTTTCTAATATCATTGCAGCATAGATCTATCATGTAAAATTGATCTACAAACGTTCAAAGCTATTGAGTTTAATTTTAAATGTAAGCAATTCAAGTACACAAAGGCAAAGCCCATTGTTTAGTTGACAATTGTTAAGGGATCACGTTATATCTAAATAATAGTTCTACATTCCCATTTACATACTGATTATAACATACGGTATTTGTTGTTATCTAGGCCAAGGTAATGTTTTTATTTTAAAATTCTATATACACATACAGTAGTATTTCTGTGTTCATACTGTTTGTGTTGTAACCTAAATTTTGGTGAGAATTCTGTTAAGCTATCACAACGCACAAATGTTAGGATCTACAACAACATTGACAACAAAAGTCACAAATCATTCAATTCAACAAGGCTCAATGCCAAAATCCAATACTAACATTTCCAGAGGCCACACAAGTGTCACACCGAATATACAATTGGATCTAATATGCGTTTCCATGGTGAAAATTGTAATCCTTCGTCGTATGAAAAAGCGCGCGTGTAACCTGCCTACGCTGATTTATGAAGGTAATATGTATAATACCATACTTAGCGTCGAATATCAATTATGATGGTAGGTCGAATTATACGTTTGTTATTTCATGTCAATTATGGACAAAATTTCAGCTTCATATTTTTTTTATGTAAAAGAATTTTCATAGAATTTTGTCCCCATTCGAGAAGGCTTTTCCATCTTACATCTCCTGTAAGCTAATCTAATCACCATTCTTTATATCATGTACCGGATAAAGGATGCTCGTGATTTCTTTTGTTAAACGCTGCATTATTCCTAAGTCCACTTGTCTTATGCAGCCTTTTGTCTTTAGTTAACGTCAGGTGTATACTATATATACACTGAACGAGGGGAATTACACAAAAGAGGAGAGTTATTGCTTGACTTCGTGGTTAGCAAAGTGCCTACACCAACACAACAGTTTAGTCCATAATTAAACGACACCTCCGAGATCTTCGTCAGCGAATTTATGTGGAAACTTCAAAAATTTACTGTGTCCGTTCCTACTTAATGGAAGTATTCCTTTTAACGTTATAGAAACATGGAATAAACATTGAAGAGAACGCAGGAATGGAAGAGGCAGCAGTAATTAAGTTACTCAAATAGATAGGAAAATCGTCATTTTTATTACAATGTCTGACATTATGATAGCTATATGTTTATTCTGCTTCATAATCAGCACACTTGTAATGAATTAAAATCAATAATTGCGTACATAGGCATGTCGTGACCGCCCCAACATCGGCTTGTTCAAATTACGTGCCACGCGTTTCCCGCCAACACATCGAAATATGTATGGGCGTCAAGTTCAGATCTTATTTAATATTTATAATCAATAGAATTTTGTCTTCTATAAGGCCAATAATATACTGTCTGTAGGATTTTTCTTTAAGTAACAGTCAGTAAGTAACGCTTTTAGACTTTTTAACGCAATATTTAAAAATAAGTGGATAGAAAAGCGTTCAACGAATATCGCGTAAATAAAATCCCGTGTAAAGTTTAGACGTATTTCGTATTTGCTTAGATGTATTTGCTACCAATCGACTAAACCGTCATGTGTGTAAGTTTGATCAACGTATAACGAACGATCCAATTCCTACCAGACATTATGTACATTGAAGAATAGTTTCTTTTTGTTAATTTCCACACCATAAATCCCAGCGCCCTTAGCTCTACTCTCGTGCTCTAACCATTAAAAAAACGAAGCGGTAATATAATATAGTGGTAAAACATAAAAAGTGTGATTGATATGTGTATTAACACATATTTAATAACAGATATATCGTCGTGATATGCGCTCTCTACGGTTAATGTATACGTTGAAACTCGCAGTATAAAAGACGGTACATTAATTGCGGCACCAAAAACCTTCAAATATCAAGCTTGGGCTGTAATTTACGACTAGATAATAGCTGGTATCCACCTGTACGCATTACAAGTACCTTTGACATAGCAACACTAAAAGCAACGCTGTGCCGGTTGTTCTCAAAGCTTTCTGTACAATTACGAAACACGTCTAGTCCAAGTCTAATAAAAGTCACGTAATCGCTTACATGATGGAATAAATTTTCGGTTTCATATAGGTACACTACGTACTTAAAAATTTGTTGATTTTGTAATAAATGCTATCAGGTTTTATTAGGTACCAACATTGTGCTATCGCACGATAATTTATAGTAGAGTTTTAATTCTTAAGTAAACATTAAATATTACTATTTACTATGATTAAAAACTTAGGAATATTTTCCTCGACCTGAGTTTATTTATTGTTCCATAAAACGATCTATATAATACCTACACGTGGACTAAGGCAATTATATTAGATTCCATTCCTAAAGTATATTAATGCAAGTAAATAAAAAATCGAGCTGCAGGTTTTTAATCTGTATCTTTTTCTGAAGATTTATCTTGTATATAAAATATAGGAAAATCGACAGAAAGTACAAACAATATTGAGCTTCATCAACCAACAAAAAAGTTGTATGACAACTGTACTTTCCGTTGTATAATAGGAAAGAAGTGCTGTCATAAAAAACTTCGTCTTTGCTCTAGCAGTAACTCAAATACACCGTTTATCATCTAAGTTCATGAGGGTCAAGGATATCGAAACAACATTTAATAAATTTTATTAGCATACATAGTAATTTGCGTGTAAATCTAGTTAGTTTTGGCCTCTTTAAAAAGAAACCACATTAAAAAATAAAGAATATGTAAATTTATAGATTTATTTTGGTCATTTGGCCGAGACCGCAGCAGGCACCAGCTCGTAGGAGGTCTGAGCCGTCGTTGTGTGTCAACTGGAACAAAGGCGCTCGCGTGACACAGCTCTGCACAAGAAAATGGAACCGAGTGCGATTTACCATGATTTATCGTACCCGTATAAAACTTACCTGAAGAACTTTTAAATGAAATAAACGACTTTACTTTTATACGCAAATAATAATTAAACCTTGAATTTGTGACGTAAGCGGCTTATTAAATACTTCAAATATTTCATGCTTTCTGTGAGTGGGATAATAAATAAGTAATATTTTAAGCCTTATGTAAAGCGTTTCTATAACAACAAAAGATTTTTCAAACAATTAATTATTAAGTGTTTTATAAATATCATCTAAGCTTCTGCTAGCAGGCAAGGCTCAAAACGATAATAATATATATTATCATACGAGTACCAACAAGTATATGTTTCATAGATAGATCATGAACATGTTTTACATTACAAATTACAATAAAAGAAATTAGGCACCCCGTAGAGCGGAGTAGAACAGTCGATCGTAATTGCTTTTCCATAAACAAACAAAAGAGAACGCGTAAAAACAGATTAACAGAGATGACTTTTTCTCAGGTACCGATAACATTTGAATAAATTAATTTAACAGAAGCGCAGAGTATTGAGCAAATTAACCTTATAGGTGGTACGATAGGCAAGGTAAGCATAGCAGGGCCAGCGATACGGCGAGATGTCATTTAGAGGAACTGGTCTCATCCAATTAAGAGCAAGTCGACTGGATTGCTTCCAGCGCTTTTGTCGTTTTTCTAATTGTCTTCTCGTATTTATTTTTTATCCTTACATCGCGATCGCATGGCTTATGTCGTGTTTTTTTAGTTGTTTTCAATATAAATTCTTCTGTTCTTCGATGGAGGATATGCCGCTGTTATGAATACATATTTATAATTAACTTAAGTAAATTCTTTAGAGCAAATGATATGTTATTAAAATAAGGTTTGAGAAAGAGAATTATTTAATAGAACTTCGTATTAAATACGTAAAATGTATTTCATACACGTTTTATACGTATGCTCTATCTACCGTATAATAAGAAGAGACTTTTTATCTATTTTTTTTTTCATCTATTTTCCGTGCTAATGTGTATCTATCTGAAAGATATCGTTTGTTACCCATAGCCTATGAGATAGCAAGATATAAAGAAGTGTAAATAAGCTTAAAAATGATTCATATCACATAATTAAGACTTCGTCATAAAAATTAAAGTATGAATTACCGTCTGATTTTATCAATAATATCAGAAAGGTCATCTTAACTGATCGTATCTGACAAAAGAATCGCGATCAGTAAAAGTTGTAGGCGTATCATATTTGACATGTTGTTTCAACATTTTATGAGTTTTCTTGTTTTCTGATCCATTATCTAAACTTATCTATACTTCTACAGAGGAATGTTTTGATTTCTTGTTCGTTTGTTTTTTTTAATTTAAAATTTAAGTCCAAAACGTCACGACCTATTTTAAAACTTATTTTACCACATGTAGCGTTTAGATGCATCTTATGTCTAACAACATACATAGGTACATACTAAACAAAGTCCTTTTTTTTCTCTGTTCACTTGTTAAAAGCGGCCTGTGCTTTGGTAGCATTCAGTGTTAGAGTGGTAGGTTTCGATATCACTAAGAGCGCCATGTTAAGGCCGTATTACACGGCGGGTCTGAGTGGAGTATGCAAATGAAGTAGAATTGGGAGACGACGGCGTCTGGCGTGCTATTGTCGACTGTTACATTTGGGGTTGCCACCCCTTGTTGTTCAGGAGCACCCAAAATTAGGAAACCCACTTCAAACATGCCAGACACTATATATTTCTATATGGGTGCTGAAAAGTAACGTAAGCTTTATAACACGTAGAACATTGTTGACTTAATTTATATTGTATAATTGTATAATTTATACTTCACAACAGATTTTTTAATCAGATTTAAAGGAGCTGTAAGTATATGTATTACATTATTCAGAAATGGCGGCTCTGTAAAGTGTTCGTAACTCTGGATCAAAATATTAAATATATATATATATATATATATATATATATATACTCGCGTAAAATTGAACATTAAAAAATTCTTTAACAGGCTTTAATTTGTTAAACTTTACTCCAACATATTAATGGTATAATTATTCTGAGCATGCAAATTTAAAATTTAAATTCATAACCGCGCTACAAAGAATACTAACTATTTTAAATCTGAACTTTCGTATGATCCGCTTATCGCGATATAAATTATTCAAAACAAAACGAAATCAATCATGTTTTTTTTTTAAGAAAGACTTCAAGGTTATTTTTATTAAGCATTATTATTTACAATAATTCAGACTAAACAAGAAGACAGACAAGAAGTAATTAACGCTTAATCAAACAACTTCAATTATCGATAGAAATCATCAGACGCTGTATTTGCCTGGCACTAAATAATGTACAATTTGGCTTTCAAAAGCCTTTTATTATTGAATCTAATAATGGCACTGATACACATTTTTTTTAATTTCATTTTTACAATTGAACAATGCTTGAAAATGATGGTCAAAATTATTGTGATTATGGAATACATTACAATTTGGCAAAATAGCGAGTAATCCTTAAGCCATAAGAGCTATAGTAGTATGCATTCATCCGTAGACGGAAACCGTTAAAGCTCGTGCCGTCGGTCGTGCCAAATCTCTTCATTAAACTGGTCTGCGAAGGCGCGCCTCTAGCGGTTTGTCCCGTTGTTTACATTACTGCTCTGTATCTACTGCTCCTGCAATGTATGGCGTTCTATTACCATGGCACAGAACTTGCCAATTCGATACAAGTTTAAACAGCGTGAAATGATCGCAGCCTCCAAACGTTTGCATAGTTCGGGAATCAGAAAACATAATTGGTTTTTGTAAAAAAAAAATACAGCTTTTTTTCTCTGTATAGTACATAATTGCAACTAACCTTAGTTTCTAATGAAATATCATAACCCCGATATTTTTTTTCTATGTCCCTACTAAATAGAAACCTTTACAAATTTATTCTAAAAACTAAATGAGATTCTAAATGGAAACTTACTGTAACGTTTAAAAGATTTATTATGATGATAGAAATCAACACGGTAGGTCACGTACACGCAAATAAATATTAAAAAGAGACGTATGCAGTGTGTATGTTTATGTAAATGTTTTAAAAAACCATTTACTCATTCTTAACAGGTTAGGAGGTAAGTGTTTTCATAAGTATGCAACGCTCATCGACGTCATTGTTTTAGAACGTATTACTATACAGAACATAAAATTAAATGGTCGTCGGTACGCCGGAGGGGTGCCTGCCGCTTATTTGGATGCGTGCAAGGATAGTGTGCGCCGTCAGAGGGCCGGCTGCGTGGGGCGAATGCCAATGTATAATTATATTTAGCGTCCATTGCGATTACTGCTTGCTGAATTAAATAGAAACTGTGTCACAGTGACGCCAACCGCGCTCTACACTTGAGCACTTTACTATTTCATTGTGTACCTCCCGCAGGGATACATAAAAAACACATTTTACTATATCGATCGATTTTATAATATCGATTTACACGTCAGACTACAAATTCAAATATATTAAAAATTATTGGATACTGGTATATTTATTTAGTATAAATCTTATAGGGTTAAATATTTGGTATAATATTACCGTTTGAATTTCCACATTATTCACATGACTGGCTTAAATAAATTCTATCGCTCGAGTTCACTCGATATGATTTCATGACTAAAATATTTTTTGAAAAATTATTTTATTTAACCCATTTAGCTGGTAAATAGTGTTGAAAAATAAATGTGAAAAAGAAGGAACCTCGTAGAAATTAATAGCTAGATGATATCTCATCATGCGTAAAATAAACAATAATAATATAGAGTTTATACATAGAAAAAACTAACAAAGTAATGCTTGACGATGTATCAGAAGTTGTTTTTTTATACTTCACTCACGCACCAATAGTGACTGTCAACTACAATCTATTTTAATTGAATTGGTGTAACAAAAAATTATTCGAATGACAATCTTACAAAAAAACCTTTTTTATTAAAGAAGAAAATGTCGAAATAAAAAGCCATAGTCCCAACGCTAAGTGCGTTCTAACGTGCGTTCTAACTGTTCTTATAAAAATTGAAAAATCGGTTTAAACTACAATTGTTACGAACGTTGCATTTGTAAGTTAAGTTGGCAGACGTCCATTTGTAACGAAGACAAACTGAAGAGCGTTTGCCGAGTGCCGACCAATATCGTAGTAATGTTCCAACACCGCGGTCGACAGCTAAATCTCAATGTTTATTGTTTCCAAAGATTGATCTTCTTGAGATAACTTTGCTTACTTATTTCTATACAAATATTTGCGATTTCTCTTGACTAAGATTATATTTTAAATAGCAAAGAATTGAAACTTTATGTTGGGTGAGCATTTCAATTAGGGGAGCTGTATAATATGTCGAGCCGTGTTCATTACATAATATAAGAGGGTCGGAAGATAAATATTGCACCATAAACCCTCTACACGCAATCGGAAATCTTCCTTGCTGCCTTGCAGGACTATGAACGGACAACACTATTCGCTAACAACAAACTATCCTGTAAATACGCGGGTTTAACGTCCGTGCGTGGAACCCGGCCAAGTAATAAAACTTCATGTTTATTGTGTCTGCTGCGTTCTGTATATATATCAGTTCTAGTACAAGTTATAGGTAGGCGCAGCCTTCGTTGGACCGGTTGGGACAGTATGAATGTTGCAACTGTCGAACAATATTAAGCCAATGTCTAAATGAGATCATAAATCGTTGCAGGACTGTCTGGTTTCAATTTTTAATGAAATCCATTACAATAGGTGAAGGGTTTGCTTTGGGAGCGGAGTGTTATTGTTGCGAGTAATGAATATTTTGTTTGGTAGATGGATTGGGGATAAAGGCGGTGTTCGAGGGGATCATTGAATATTCAATGCGGATGCAGGATTTTAAGTCACATTAGATATAATACCATTAAGTAAATATTTTCAAGTTTAATTGTTAATTAACAACATTATTAGAGTTTTGTGTTTCAATAACTATTATTAAAACAATGTTATTCATAGTCTCGATCTATCTTCCGTGTATCTAGCGTGCGTACACGAATTCCGCGGTACTATTTAATTACCCGCCGCTGCGTAACATCTAATGTTAAAGAACGATGTCAGAACTATGATTAATCAACCTTACCCTTGGAGCGTCGCGATCTAAATAGGGCCAAAATTAATAATCCTCATGTTCTTACTTGAAATGTATTATATTTGCATAATACATATTAATATCATCGTGAAATCCAAGTGTCGGTTGGTTGTTTCGCAAATTTGGGGTGTACTGTCAAATAATATTCACGAATATTATTATATACTCTATGAAAGTTAGAATTTTTATATATATTTAATTAAATTAAGTTTTTCTCATTTTACTTGAAGCAGCGGAACGAACTTGGTCGCCAGTAGGTATCAATCGCCAGCTTATATTATTTTGACAAATTACTGAATCTCCACCCATTCACAAACACATTTTTGACAAATATGATTAACTAGCTGGTCGTCTCGCCTCCAAACAGGATTTAAAAAAATACAGCTTACACATATAGATACACTCTGTAAAATATTTTGTTTTAAATCAGTTCAGAATACACTGAGATTATTACACGCTACAATTACAAACTCACAAACTCTACCTTTTTACATTAGCATAGTTATTATATTATTATCAATGCTAATTATAATACAGTATTGTAATATTATCTGTGCTAATACATAGAATGTAATATTGTGTTCATTGTTACAGCTTACTCAATTTAAAACTAGATGGCGTTGAGGGATCTATCTGGGAATTACCTGACTGGTTAGTGTACACAACGGATTATGTATTAAGAATGGCACCCATGTTGCACCTCGTGCGCATAATCTGGTCGCTATTTTGCAACAAAAAAAAATACCATTAACTATAAAAAAAATAATGCTATAAAACTTTTATTCAAAGAAAGCAATATACGACATTGTATGCACTAGTAGTAATCGATTTTGTACTCAGAATTTATTCTTTCACTATTCTCCGTGAAAGTAAACGTCAAATGGGTGGAAATAGGTCGAACGTGAACCGTTGCTTATTATGAGTGGAGTTGCATTGATAGGCAGGTAAGTACGCGAGTTTGTAGCAGGTTTCAATGTATCGCCGGTTTCGTAGGTGCTAAATGCGAGATAACAACGTAGACCTTTCAGCCTCATGTTTAGTGAAGCGATTAGCCGGCACATGTTGGTGGTCATTGCCCGTAATTTGTAGCGACCGCGAAACAGCGTTAAACTTTACTTATTTGCTCAGTACTTGAAGCAAATACAATAGAAGTGACGATAAATCATGTTTATGACCTATAAATCATGTTACAGTATTTGTGGCATTTGCGATACTTTTACGTGAGTGTAAACTACGAAAACAAAAATTAGACTTGAATAATATTAGTTTTGATAGATATATTATACTCTTTTCTTGTACTTTTAATTAATTTTTACAATACCTAGGTATTTTCTTCAAATATTTGTGATTTGATATTATATTTTTGTAGAATTTAGTACCGGCAACTCTCAGATAAACTTATAGATCTTTAATGATAGTAGTAATTTTCTATATAAATAAATAAGATATATAATATTATACACAGTTAAAAATAAACCCTAACTTAGGTACATAATATCATCTAACTATTTATTCAACGATCCATTGTAAGGGGAAATAACTGACAATAAATTAAGTTACATTCAATTACACTGAAACCGAGAGAGATGTTTAACCAATAAAACTGGCATCTTGAACAAACACGATGTTCTTCTTAGTACCATAAAATATAAACACAAGTCTCGGCTTCCTTGATGTTGTAAATGACTACAGGCCATCATGTCCCTTGTCTATCACATTCTATTCTAAAGATTACTTCCTTAATAGCTGGTCAACTGAGAACGTTTCACTTTAAAACAGGCTGAAGACAATTAAACACAATGATAAATAATTTTGCAGCTATTTATTTCACGCGCTAACTATCGCGACCAGATAACACGGATGAAATAGGTATTCAAACCATGAAATTATCGATAGAAAAATAACGGTGTGTGTAATCGATTATTATTAGATTGTTTTCTAAGTATTCCTTCGTTCTAATTATTTATCTCACTTAATCAGCGCACTTGGGTAACCGACAAAAACTGCGTCAAGGTTGATTGCTTCAGATTTTTTTCTATTATAACATTTTAGAAAAAATATGAGCATTGAAGCAGATTAATCAATAACATTTTGTAAGGTCATGAGCATCACATCACAATACTAAAAACGTGTTCTATTGTAGGTCATTGAGTCTCATCTTGATTGCGTTGTTTATTTTTTAAGCATCTATACAAACAACATTGATATTCTTGGTTTTCGTATAAATGATTAAGTTTATTATGGAAATTATTTAAAGTAAATAATTATAATGAATATAATATACACGTAGATGTGGAATGCGTTGGCTGATGCAACTGGCCACCTGCACAAGCGACGCCACGCGGTCTTCTAGCGGCAATTAGACTCATGTCTAGAATTCCTTTTTGCAATTTGAACTATAGATAATTGGCGATTAATTGCAATTTATAGGAAACATTATTGATTCCTGATGAATGTGGAAAAATGTCGCTTTTAAACCTTGACAGTTTAATCGTAACTACCTAATGTTATATGTATTGAGGTTTAATGTTGATACTAGTTAAAATTATTTATTACTAGCGGTCCGCCCCGGCTTCGCCCGTGGTACATATTTACGTTTTCTCTACATAAAAACCATCCTCGTACTTCAAGGAATATAATAAAAAAAGAATTATCGAAATCGGTTCAGCCGTTCTCGAGTTATGCGCTTACCAACACATTTTGCGATTCATTTTTATAGATTAAATGCCTACACAAAAAGACATTTAAAATTTACTTAAAAAGAAAATTCATCATGTTAAATTAAAAATTACTTCAAATATATTTTGATATATTATTATTGATATATATACAATTTTTACTAACTTAACTTTTCTTGTCTTAATATTTGGCCTTATAAGTGTTTTTTTACACTTTTGTTCAATCTTTTGTTAATAAAAAATGTAATAAATTTGCATGAATGAGAGTTCGATTAGGTCGGTCGAGATCGGGTCGAGAGGCCCTTGATTTGTATCTATAGTGAGGCAAAAATGTCATTGCAAAGTCAGGAAGTTACGAAGCACATAAAGAAGTCCCATCGGATATTGAAAGTTACAAAAGAAAGTGCATTAGTATTTGCATACTGATACCACAGTATTACCATTTGGTAATACTGTGCTGATACTTTCTAAATAATTAATGATTATAATAGTTTGAATGTTCAGAATTGTTAATCTTCATATTTTTAAGATACTATTTATTTGCATTACTTACATATTTTGTAAAGATACACATGATACCTACCTATCATCTATAAGTTAAGAAAATAATGTGAATGTGTATTGTTAATTCGCGTGTAATTGTAGTTTATTTAGAGGAACAAAAAAGTAAATACTTTCTAACAATTATTTACAGAATTATTCAGTCTTCGGAAAGGCATACATATCTTCAAAATTTGCTTTAATAAATCTTAATTAACAGCCAACACAAACGAGCTATAAAAATCTAAATTACCATTCAAACTTCATGCTATCGAATTGGTTTTATTGGAACCCGATGCAATCGTTGCATAATTTGTAAATGCAACACAATCAACCAATGTGAAAGCGTAAGGCTTGCAAGCGTGTAAACTATTGCGTGCTTACATAACCCTTTCCTCGGGGAACTTCTCACACGTGTTCGGTGCAGCACCTATCAAGTTATCGACTAATGTAAATAGGCCATCACACTAGCACTCTATTAAACTAAACATTATAACGCGGAATAATGCACGCTATATTCATCCCTCTTGGGAGCAGATAAGACACATATTGCCTAACGACCACACCTGAAAAGCACGTGGTTGGCGTTATTAGACTGCAGCAGTTATAAATCCTGTGCATTAGCTGATTTAAACCAGATCTCCTTAGTACCTGTATAATATTTCAAGAGTTTATACAAGAAATGCTTCTTGAATATCAAAAATGCAATTTTAATAGACTTTTCTGTGAGACGTAGTAGTAGTTTTGTAGCCTCGTATAAACATAGAGCTTTATAAAAGGTTTCGTAGCATTTTTGTGCATCGGCTATTGCTTGTTCGAATGTTCATACTAGAGCCTATTTTAAAATCATTACCTTTACCTTTTATCTTGCGCAGGAAATGCACCAATAGTAAAAAAAATCTGTCTGTTATCGAAATAATATACCTATGAGAGAGTTTCTACCTAATCATTCAACACGCTATGATAAAAATACACCATACCAAATAATAAAAACAAAATCTTTGTCAGAAAGCAATAGCTTTGTAAACCATTGTGTATAATCTTAACATGCGGCTTCTCGAAATTTCACCGCGGCGGGGTCGTATCTTTTTACTGCTGATTGTGCTCCCTAAACACCTGTGCTCTGATATCAAATAAAACAAACTACGCATTTTTGTACACAATACACTTGCATCATTCTCTTTTTCCTTTAATTAAAATTATCATATTATGGTAAAGTAACTTTCAGATTGCATACCAATAATTCGCGCACGAAATCCTTATGTTGAAACGACATTAAACATAATTACTGTGATAAAAAGTCAGCTTGACTCGGTCCAGACCTAACTTGTAATTACATTTATACAGGCTTTGAATTTTAATCGTTTGCAGGAAAAGACGCAACATATTTACTTATAAATCTATTAAAATCTCGCAATAGAGGCCACAAACTAGTTACTCTACTGATGCGAGATTTGCTGATAATTACTGAAGATAACATAGGCACCAAGAAGGATTTGGAACAACAATAAAACAGAAAGTATTCTCTTATGACATCTGTGTAAACATAATAATGCAAAGAATTATTCGATGAAACAAAAACTAAATGCATCACAAGCTTACCATGTAAAGGTGGCACGTAGATCCATTAGAACTTCCTTTAACGGCAGGTGCACCCGCGGCGTGGCGTATACGCTCTCCTATTGGTTAGCCAGGACACGGGATGCGCAGACGCTGATTTACAGGCAACACGCAGCTGCCGTTCTTATAGATACAGTACTACATATATCAAGGAAGTCTCTATTTAGATAACTCTTAAAAAATATCCTGCGAAACGAGATGCTTCTCGTATACACCTTGTAGTAACTTTGCACCCTTATTGCCGTGTTACCTTACGGACTACGGTATGTTTAATTTCTTCTTTTAGCAGTTTCCACGTGTCAAATTATAGTAAAAAAATCAATTTACATAATTAGTCTGTTTTATTAGTTAAATGCATGTCTAATTCAATACAAACTGTTACTATATTCTATGAAAGATAGATAAATACATTTCAACTGCAGCAGGTATAGAGTTCAATAACCTACCCTCTCCGAAGTTACAGCCGTTACAGTTTGCATCAAGTTTGCATATTACGAATTCTTCTTTTTTCAAATGGTATTTAGGTACCCCTGACTTATAATGATATAATCACTATGGCAACAGGAAAATAGGCCATAGCTGCCATCTCAAAAGTATCTAAAATCTACCCATATTCGGTCCGATAGATAAGAATGGATATTAATTAGTACAAGTCGCCGAGATTTATCAGATCTCTTAACAAGCAATTAGACAGCTAGAGAACCCGTCTAATTGACTGCCGGAGCGTACATTTAGTAAAGCAATGAGGGTGGTGGTGAGGTGGCGTGACCGGAGACATGACAGCGACGAACTCGAGACACCAGCGGCCTGGCACCGGCGGACCCTTTTCGACACGCGACGCAACAGCACGAATATTCCACTAAAATAAAATTATGATATTGCGGCACAGATTAATATAGTAGATAATAAACTACATTTGTTAAAATTGGACTGACTATTTCATGAGGACAAATTCAATTCGAATGTTACAATTACGTAAAGCGTTCGGCTTGGTAGAATTGAAGCGCTTTACAATTCTCTGTACAAAGAAAGATTATTAGCGGGTAATCAATTTGTATGACTTTGATCGCGTTTCAACTGCAGCTGCTAATGCATTGATTACTTTATTTATAATGACAAAGTATGTAATATAAGCATATATCAAATCACATGCCCTCGTCGAATTCTGAGAGCATCTAAAGAAAACTAAATACATGTAATTATAACACGCATGGTAATGTTATTTGAAATTAAATAGATATTAAGCAACCAACTATGTGCGTTGATTAGATTTTTATAAGCGTAAACGATTTATCTTAACTTTTGCTTTATATTTTAGTTCTCGTATCATTAATTAAATGTAATACCCACAATTAATCTGTAAGACATTCATGCCTCTTCGTGTCATCTATGACAAATGATAATTACAAGCTAAACTTTTTTTTTTAAGAAATATAAACGAGTAGGAAACTAAGGCAAATTAGATAGATCACACAAGAAATTTATTCGTTGTTAAATACTGAGTACTTATAATATTTGTTACGCCACTTTAAAAATACATATTTGTAAAATTAAGTTTATAAATTGCCATAAAATCAAAATTACACGTCTAATTCCTAACTAGGCATGCATACACTTTCCCGCCTAACTCTACTATATTGATACCTTTATCATTATTTTTATTCGCATCCTATGTAACGATAAAAAAAAACACGTTCGATTACATCTTTTAAATAAATGAAGCTTAGAACAGTTTTCCAAGATATGAAATCGGTTTTATAAAAGGATTTTTCGTCAGCGCTTCTTGTAATTGAGCCATCAATACGCGGTTTCAACGAATCAGAACCAGAAGACGTTGATAAAAGCTCACATGCCATTTAAAGAAATCGCTCCACGACCTTATGCTTTACTTCTTAAATCGACTACGATAATTGCCCAGATGATATCTCAAATTGCAATACCGAAATAATTAATAAATCATCATTTCATAAGTTATTGCTCTTCGAGCTCATAGTGCAAAAAAAATTGCAACCAGGAATTGAGAAAATAATTAATTTAAAGGGTTTAATTATTAAAAATTCTTCGATGTAGAGATAAGTTCTTTTGTCTCTTATAATAGCAAATTGCTATCCTTTTATTATGTTTCTATTATGATAATTTGTTTCATTTAATTTGCTATTAAATTAAATGAATTAGGTACATTAGCACCACATTTTCATTTCTTGTATTCCGCCGGCGTACCACGACCTCATTTCATTTAGTTACATAATTAGGACTAAAGACGTCGCTAGCAAATAAAATGCGCCAAAATTATTTAGCTCATTCTTTTAGAAAAACTTGTTGGTTTTCATAATCTTCGTAAAAAGTGTACGAGTTTGTGACCGAAGCGCGAAGGTTACGTAAAAAATGTAGCCGCGGCAAATCGTGAGGCATTTATCTGACCCGACTCACTCGTTCATTCGTTCGTCGCCACTCACAACCCGACCAAACTTTTTTTTTCATTGCCTTCAATAACCGTGAAACTCGATTATCGATTACATAGCGCGTTGAAATGAAAACGACAGTTGCTTTAAGCGAAATTGAGCAACTGTTACACTTAATATCTAGGTACTATTCAAGATAATTCGCCATAAAATTATTCTTTATTGTGATACTGGCTTAGATATGTATTATATAATGGACACAAATTAGATATTCAAATTACATATAAACAAAATGATAAAAAACTGATCTGTCCTCATTCAATAAAGCTTCAAAATTTAAGTTTTGTTAGAGTCATAAACATCTGTTACGTGCATGTTCTTTTACAAAAACTGATTAGGTACGACAAGTTATTATAAAATCCAATTACTCTAACAATAAACCATAGCTCACCGTGTTAAAGGAGTACTCAATACAGTAAAATAAATATATCTAAATGAGGAACTATTGTGTAGGTGGCAGAGACACCTGCCCATTCATATCGGAGATCTGCCCACGCAACTGAGACGCGAATGAAATTATTAACTGGATTAGACTCACCGGACACAGTAGGCGTCTTAATGAAGATTTCTTTACTTATTTTATTGCTTGCTTTTTCTCCATTTATAGAATATTATACAAATTATCTAATGCGATGTTATGAAACTATTTATAACGATGTTTACGGTTTCAGGATACTTATGTTCTATTTTAGCTTTAATCTAGTCAGTATAAATGACAAAATATGTGAAAAATATAAATAAAAAATATTATTATTAAAAGTTTTATATAAAATATCTATTACTTATAGACTTTCTCTTACTTTATCGGCATATCGTAAACTAACTCATAAATTTCGTGCTCTATATTTTATATATGCATTCTAAACGAATCAACAGATGAAGGAAACTGAAATCACAGCTGAAATGATGTGTAAATCAATGCCTATTGTGCGCACAGATCACACGCGCGAGGACGGAAATAGGTATGAACTTAGATAATATATTATGTAGTAAATTATTGAAAATCGAGATGGTATGTCGTATGCATACGTTTGTAAGACAAAGGTGTGATCATAAACGTTTCATTGAACGACTTTGAATCATACATTCACTCGATGCAAATTGCAATGATGTGTGAATAATAACCAGCATGAATACGAGGAATATACCCCGAGGCACGTAACGTACGGAAGGATTAAAAGTTTTTTTATACATATTACTAGTTCTCTCTGTATTACTAGAAATTATTTACCATTTACCATAACATTTAACAAAACTTGAGTAGGTGGATACATTTCACTAACAGTGGCTTTCAAAATAGGTATAATTTTTATTTTCTAGCCTTTTCAAAGATAGTTTACTAAACATTTATTTATTGAAAAAATGTCGCAGGATATCCTATTAAGTACCTATTAACAAAGTAACTATTCTTCGTTATTGTATTGGTGTTGTAAATTAATATTTCATGTAAATGTAGTTTTACAAATAAAAATCTATATTTGAATCTTCATAAATATAACATGTTCTCACTTCCTGGTAACGAGACCACGGCACTTACCCACTAAAAGATAAAGATGTGTTTATTGTTTACAGAGTGTTATAAGATAAGGTGTGTCAAGATTTATCATCACCTTTATTTATTTCTTGCCCGTTTCATCAAATGTATATAGGCACATCATTTTATTTAACCTGTCTCATTAGATTGCGGGAACATTTGCTGTTACAAAATATTTGCTTAATATGATTTTTAAGGCTCCGTTGAGTAAATTGTTTTTCATGTCAGAACCTGGCCGTGCGGTTTATTTTTTAATCTGTATGAGTTAGACGGGAGCATTTGTGCAGAAACAAACAATTAGCAAAGTGAATAGTGCAATCGGGTCACTCGTGCCGTACTCTATTGATGTTGATTAATGCCGGCCTGCACTAGGTATGTCAATAATTACGCAGTACAATGTTTTCACGTGCACTGCTTAGGTAGATTAAATTGGAATGTTTGAAGGCGACAAACTGACATCAGCGCTTTTGGAAAATATTACGGTCTAATCTAATACTTTGAGGAAAATGTATGAAATTTATCGGCCGGCGAGCTGTGCAGACTCGACGGCGGCACCACTTATGTGGTAATCGAATTATGGAAGTAGATCTTATGTTGGAAAGTTGTCCCCTTAAGGCCTTCGCAATCCGAATAAATATTGGATAATAAAACGATATACGATCGAATGGTTTGTTTCTCATCGGTGTCCGGTGATATACCGCCTCGCAAATAAGGTGTTGCTGCTGATTTTATTGTTTATCCAAATGCTTTGAATTGATTCAAACAACTTATTAACTATACTATCAACTTGATTATTTTTACGGAATACATACATTTTTACTAGCTCCTTTCATTTCAAATAACATTTTTATATGTTTTGTGAAGTAGCAGAACAAATAGATCTTTTACGGTTATTCAAAAAAGACACCCAATGGAGACACCTTTTCTTTAGGCATCACTTGACACTTAAAATAGTCAAGTATTTTTTTTATTATGGAAAAACCTTTAATTTTTTCATAATAAAATCTATAGTAATCTACCCCCTATCCCTTTCTAACCATCTTGTTTATAGCGTTACAAAATACTACTAAAGAACGTCTGCCCGTTCCTTTGAGTTAATCAAAACATCGCACTGAAATATAAAACGATTTAATTAAAGTGAAACTGACTTTGATACAATAAACTACGCAATAATTGATGTACCTATAGTTACTGACTTACATCCAATCTGGATGCTATCAGTAATTAGCCTTCATCTTTGAATAAATAAGTCTCATTTATATATACCTACCTAGATATTATCGTGGCCTCAAATTAGTTCTTGAAGTTACATTAAATCGATAATCTTTTTTACTTTTTGATAGGAGAACAAAATAATAAGGTGCATTTGAGGGCATCTCTCTTCCGTCGTGTTAAAAAATTATTAGCATGGAAAAATAATGAGATTAGTCATAGCTTGTTTTAGATAATTATTCATATTCCCAGTAATTAAAAAAAAATGAAGTCGGTTAATAATTCAAAATAATTAAGGTAGTTAACAAAAACATTAAAAAAGAAACGATTCGCTTTAATGAAATTTAATTTGCTTGTACAATAATTTAGTAACAGATTTATTGACCTTTGGAAAGCTGAACTGTTGATACAGGGGTCGTGGCCAAAGTACTCTTGTCAGTTCGATTGTTGGGAAAGCCAATGGTAAATATTTTTTTGACATTGAAATTGTTATTTATTATTTTTATAAAAACTACATTTAGTTTTACCAAGTACCTGATATGCTATATATATTTCTATTGTAGATTTTGAATCTAAATAAAAACTCTATTATACATATACGATAGATATTATTATACATCCTACAAATATTTTAACGTTTAATTAACCTGTACGTATGCCAAGAGCAGCTGCTTTATCACCTGCAAGGGCTTACTGGGATAAGAAACTTATAACCTTTTACTAAACTGCAGTGAGCAGTCTGCATCTGACGCTGCGCTAAAAATACTGCACATATGTCGCTTATAAATTAAAGCAAATACGCAAAATATATCAAAGCCGTTTTGAGTGATACATGATTATTTTCCCTAAAGGTTGACCCTACTCATACGCGTCTGGAATCCCGCCGGTGTTAGTTATACGAGTATATAATTTGTATCTATTCTGACACATACGTCTTATACAAAACTCTGAATTCCCGATGGTTAGAAGCCTCCGTGACGGGTCGCCTTTTCTTAGCGTAGATAAATAACAATATTTATACATTGACCTCTTATTTCAATCGTTTTAAAAGTTGTCTCATTTTAATGGAAACATTTATATTTCCACGAATAAGGCAAATACTTTGAACTTTAGTTACATGGGCAGAGCTTTAAAACAGTGTACCTACAGATCGAACTATTGGAAAACTCTATGATGCTAAAATAAAACGGCAATGTTTATAAATTTTAACAATTCAATGGAACAATACATAATAAATATTTAAATATGTTTATTTATTAATATGGGGAATAAAAGACGTTTGATTTTCCAGTATTCACACATTCATATAATTTTGAACAAAATGGAAAATAATTGCAATTATACTCTGCGATGTTACCGTAGAATTATGCAATAAAAAGCGATGTACCTAACATAAAGTCGCACCCTCGCGTTTTTAAATTTATTAATTTGAACTTTTGCCGACACTGCGTAAAACCAAATATCCAAATGGATTCGCGAAATTGCCCGCTTGTACAGACCATAAATTAGTTTTTGTTCCTTTATTATATACTAGCGGTCCGCCCCGGCTTCGCCCGTGGTACATATTTACGTTTTCTCTACATAAAAACCATCCTCGTACTTCAAGGAATATAATAAAAAAAGAATTATCGAAATCGGTTCAGCCGTTCTCGAGTTATGCGCTTACCTTGCGATTCATTTTTATATATAAGATTGTTTATATATTTTGATGTATTATTATTTTGGCTGCTGGCTTATTTTGAAGGCTGTATTTTACAAGAAATTGTCCGCTCGTATTGATCATTATGCATGTACTTATGTTTAATTATATGTTGTGTAATGTGTTGTTATATTTATTTTATTGTCTCAAAATGTTAACGTTACGTTAAATCAATACATAGTAGTCTCTTTCTCTGCCCCTATGTCCCTTTGTATGCTTATCTTTAAAACTACGCATGGTATTTGGTGCGGTTTTTTAATAGATAGAGTGATTGAAGGGGAAGGTTTTAGTATATAATTTATTAGGTTTTAGACAAAGCGGACGAAGCCGCGGGCGGTAAGCTAGTAAGATATATTTACGAATTTAATTTAATTTCAATACCCACTTATTTTGTGAAATTATCATATAAAAGTGATCTCTACTTGCGTATTTTAAATCGCAATAAAAAAGAACAATTAAATTTATAGTTCGCATTTCATGTAATATTCCTTTTTCTCAAGAACCTAATTGCATTATCCATATATACCTACTTCGCAAGAAATTTGTGTAAACAGCATCCCATTATTTTACGGCTTAGCCCAGATTTAGCTGCAAATAGCCTCTTAATATTTAATTATGTTTATCGTCTTCTTACAGTCTAGAGTAGGTACGCTGAGGAGATAGGATAAATTCCAGATATTGATATCAATTTACTATAATTATGCTCTCGGCAATTTTAATATTGTGAACATTATTTCAATAATGTTATTTATTTTTAATAATATGTAAAAGTTCTAAGTTATTACCTATTCGCAAAATTCCGTATTTTCTAATAAATGTTAACCTTTTTCAACTTTTTATCTCAAAATGTATAATTTAATTAATTTTTCTTTCCTATGTATGCGAAGTCAGTGAATGCGCTCTATTTAAGCTCTTCGCCACAACCTTTCAAACACAAGATTGAAAATCTGATTTTCCACACTCAATCTTCATAAAATATGTTTTTGTTGAAATAATCAAACCAATTGATGTTCAATAGTTCAATATTTCCTAATCAATAGATTTTGTGCGATACAAGTACATTTGTACAACATATTCGCCTCATTTTTATATTTTATTTAAATCCAGATACAATTCTGACTGAGATAAATTTTAGGAAACATTCAATAAACAACTTACCTGTAACTGATTTATAAAATACATGTAACATTTTCTATTAAGTAATGGATAGTAATTTGTGTAGGGGATAGCGTCATTACCGTTTTTGTACCGGTGCAATTAAGGTGCGTTGGGGGCATGCACAGCGGTGCAGGGAAGCCACCGTTACCACCACTGTATGATCAGTGTCTAATTGGACGCAATCTTAAATGCTGAACACCGTATACTGTTTCTATATCATTTAATATAACTGCAACCTTACTGAGGTTTCTCTAAGTATTTACCAGTACGCTTACACGGAAAAATGTAGAGTAACTGTTTTCATTTCTTGCATTGCAATACATTATTCTTTAACTTTCATGCATATAGTGTGTAAATGTGTTTCATACTGAACATTCGTAATATCTAGTTTCCTCTTCTCAATAATATTACATTGAAAACACATCAATGTTGCCATCGTCTGAATGTAATGGCAATGAAGGTAAATATTTTAGTGCAACTGGTTTTAAACCAGACGAAGTTTGACGTCAATAATATCGTAAAACGTTCGTGGAAATGCACATTCACAATGTTATTTTAAACAAGTTTAACAATACCTATGAATAGATTGAACTGTTTCAAGAGCATTAAAATAGGCACTCGATGCTGGCCTATTCAACGCACTAGTCATACGTTTAGTAATACCACACATAATTCTACTTATGTGCTATAATAATGCCACAAATATAACACCATTATAATTACCACTATTTCAACAAATTCGACAATCAGAAATGCAAAATTATTGGAAACTAAAACGATTCGCTAAATTTGCATCATTTACTTAATTAGCTAATAAATAATATCAGTTATAGATAATTTTGTTTCAAATACCCTGTTGATTATTATTAAATAGATTAACATGCAACATTCTAATAATAATGTTTACATTTAATTATCGCGTTTCTCATTACCGGTAGTTAAGTGCCTATACCACAGAAAATAATATACCTAATAACACTATACCTACCTATATTTAAATATTTTAACAAGACTGCCTTCACGTTTTACCAGTCTGATTGTATTTGGTCTTGTTAACAAATTAAGAGTAAATCTATCTACAAGAACGAGACACCTTCATAACATGGTTTACTATATAACATTTTATGTGGATCTTGAGTGAAAATAACCATTAAGAAGGCAAGGTAATGGTGGGTGACATTAAACTGTTGAGGTCGAAACATATTTTATTATTATTGGCTTTCAGTAACACAGTTTATTGCATCGTTATTTTTATTTACTTTATTAAAAAGTGAACTTGTACAAATCGGCACAATAAATTATATATTTTCTAATTTCTTTTCTTTATGCTCGTGCAGTATTAATTTATTATCTGTGCTTTAATGTAATATGTACAGGAAGACACGCATTATATCATTATAATGTATACCATATGTCGCCACATATTATATAAAATGTCGTTACAACTCCATAAAGAGTAAAATAAAAATAAAAGTAAAAGATCGTTGTAGACAATATCATAGCCCATATATAGCCCATGGGAGCATTGAACCAAGAGAAAGTTTCTCAAGCTATGTTTGCTATAAACGCGATCCAAGCCGCGGGCCCACTTCAATCAATACATCTCGTAAACAATAGTAGCTATAATACAATATAATTGCTACTATCAAAGCTGTATTGCTAATTAGAAATAACGTTTTCTTTATATTATTTTCAGAAAAGTGAGCGAGTATTTTTATTTTTCTTCGTATATATTGTCAATTAATTATCATCACTGTTTAGACTTCAGCTTTTTTATCTTCCATAAACATTTTCAAGTAAATCTTGTGCTTAGATAAGTACTAGCTATATTAAGAGTCAACTGAAAACCCATTTATTATCTACGAATTAAACGATATCCAGAAAATGTTTAAATAGCTCTACCTGTGCATCACAATGTATATAAAATATTAAAATATATTCAAAGGAAACTGTTTTAAAATCATCTTAGGCCAATATTTATTCGAACATGTCACAATCCACAGAACTGCGCGCATGAACTCTAATTCAATCTATAAAAAGATCGTTAATACATTAGTCTACCGTGGTGTCTACCGCCCGCTTCATATTTGTTTTCTGTTTTTCTATTTCTATTTTCTGAATTAACGACGCGCCATTTATTTATAATAGAATCTCATCGCGCGGCGCCAAAAAAATAAATGTAAGGAAGGAATAAAATATGAAAAAGGGAATATTTACTTTCTAAACTATATTTTGACACGTGCAAAAATGGTAGCGTTTAGGCCATTCTCCCATTGCGATACGCACAGGCGATTCAAGTATCCTGCAAGTTTCGGAGACTAGTCGCCGCGGAATATCTCACATACATTGTACCGGTAGCGTAGTGTGCGAGCCTACATACAAATGTATGTGAGATACTCCGCGGCGACTAGTCTCCGAGACTTGCAGGATACTTGAATCTCCTGTGCGTATCGTAATGGGAGAATGGCCTAATGTATCACAATAAAACAGGCATCGATACTCAGTTTTTATCAAATCCAGCACCAAATCCAAATCAGACCGTAGACCAATGCTAGAAAAAAGACACGGAAATAACAGAAAAGTGACATCTCAATAAGCCGCAGCTAAAATTATTAGGTATTGAATTGTAGTTAATTCTTATAATTAATTAATTCTATCACGTTGTTAATGTTGTTCGAATTTTAGAATGAAAATGAAGAATTATTAATCGCATACTATTTTGGTATCCCGATTCTAGAAAAATAACACCCACATGTTTTCATTGAAGAAAACTGTCACTCACTGGCTGCGTCATTCGGTCGCCAACTCGCTAGTATGGAAATAAAAATGATCTGATATTTTTCCTAAATCTCGTGTCTCCCGCAACAAGAGGTCAATCGTGCAAATTGACGGGTGTAATTGCGCATTCACGTTCATGTGAACTCGCATTTATTACACATGCTTTCATATAAAGTGCTCTAGAAAAACGTAAATACTTGCCAGCATTATTCATAGTATTGTCGCAACAGCTTAGCATACTTAATGCGTCCTTAGATACAGATCATTCAATCGCCAGCTTAAGGTAGAGCGCTGAGTGCCTAGAACCGGGATGTAACCGCAAACAGATTTGTATAAATCCGTTTGTATTGAAATTGTATTCTTGATGAATACCTTTGCATCTCATGCAACTATTTTACTTCCTCAGTTTTATATTATTTGTTAAATTATCTATTTCCACTTTAACACGTAATCTTAAAGAAGTACTGAATTATAAATCAAATGGCTCAGTAATGAGGCAAAAGCTCTGTTTCACTATACAATTATCCGAAAAAGCGCTAGTCGCAAAAGTTTATTGAGCTATCTAAAAAAGGAGCTTCATAAGATATTTACGTAACGCGTCCGGCCGTAAAACCCTTTGCATGCTAAACAAGACTGCTATAGGCGCAAATAATAATTTCGCTGAACGACTTATGGCTTTGGTAACTGTTGCAATTTTAAAGCGAAGAAGGGGTATAAGACAGTGCGTGGCCAACAAATTGGCGCCGTCTGGCCGCCTCTTGGTGACTCACTGGACTCTCCGCTCCGAGCTCCCCTTTCGCTTTACAATTTACCCCATAATTAGTACTCACACAGGCACATACCTACCCTCGTTTATGTAACGTAGTTATCGATTTCGTGCAGAGATAAACAAAATGTTTCTCCATATACTGAAACAATACAAATTAAATTGTGCAAGCGTTGCCATTGCAATTTGCTTCAAGGTAAATATGGTGTTTTCGTGAACGTTTTAGTTTTTAAAATGTGAATGCTTTTAAAGCTACGCTATAAATTATTGTATATTTAATTAACTACAGTTTTTTTGTCATAATAACTTAATTTGCTAAATCTTTCCTTCATATTGTTAATCAAGTAGATGGATTCACTAATATGAACGTTACCATCGACAATTTAATTAAAACAAATATTTAACGGTTTTTTTTGTGAACCGTCATATTTTTAATAACTTGTTTATATATATGCATTTCAAATGTACATATAATATATTAAAGTTAGACATAACTATCATGGGTATTTGCGTGTCGTACCACGCCGTCCTCACACGCAACCAGATTTGAATTCTCAATTAATTACAACGACGTGCTCTATCTTCATAATATCTTAATTACTATTAATGATATAGGTACTGTAATACTTTAATATTAACTTAATTCTAATAATTATTGATAACGTTACAGTTTCAGAGGCACCACACGTAATCACATTGAACCCTTGAAAAAATTTTCTGGTGAATTTTCAAACCCGCGCTAAAATTACCTGTAGTGCGGCTTTGAGTACGTATGAAGCATTACCATATTTTACACCCGTATAGAGCATTGCTAATATTTGAACACTAGTTATACTGTTTGTCACATCGAACAATCTTCTACCTTCTAATTTCCGATATACGGGGTGCAATTTTAATCATAGAATAACACATATATATTCCCCTCGCAAGTTTATAACGTCATCTAAAAAGTAAGTTATCTATACGATAATAATAAAACTTTCTTGATTATTTTACAATCCTGCTTGGAATCAATAAATTAAGGATTTAATCTGTGTATTTTCAATTAATCAAGGATTTAAATGATTTTGGTTAGCTCGTTTCGTCTCAAACAAAAAATACTACGACCCTGGCCTAGATGGAGAGAACCGCCTAGTAAAAAATATAATTTACACCTACCTATGCTGCTAATTTTTGGGCTCAAGCCATCAAAGTATGTATGCTTAAAACGTTCAAATAGAATCTGGTTCAAAAACTCGTTCAAGATCGTTCATACCCATATTCAACAGAGAAACCGATTTTAAAAAATATAAATAAATTGTAAATTTGTTTAGAAAAACTGCGTCGGTAGCTCGTTTAACAGTTATTTGTATACAGTACATAATTGCCTCCACCAACGAAAGTTTCGCATTCTGCACGCCATTCCCCGGAGTCAGCACATTTTTATGATACTTTATACGATTACTACGTTTGACCTTAAACTACGTTCGACTATATTTAAACTTTTAACAATTTTACGGGCTTTGCTCGAGTGTATAAGTTTGAATTACAATTTTCAACTGATTTAACTTTCCTTTTCCATCTCTTAGGATGTAAAAGCGTCACTTATGTGCATACAGAATTATAGAGTAAATTTTAAAGCAGCATGATTTTAGCGTCATGAAAGATAACAGTATAATAACAGTGACAATGACTTCTATGCAACTAGAAACAGCAAGATTTTATATAGTTTTAAGCATCGTCTTTACATTTTTATCTTTCATAAAACAAGTTTTATATTCATAATAGCAGTCGTTTCTTTGGATATTCAAATATGTTTTAGTGAATTTGCATCACGAATAGATTCTTCAGAATTTTTAAAAATATCAAATAATCCTTGGAATAATATATCAGTTTCCTTATATAATTTCATTCATGATTTTTGTGCTGCTCCACTTGGAACATACTAAGCTCTTTTATATAAACACATTCAGTTTAAAACACACATTATCCTAACAACACAACAACAAAAATAGAAATTAAAATTTACTAAAAAAGTCTTCGAAATTTTAGCCCTTTTTACAGTGACAAAGCTCGTTTTCAAGAAAACAGTTGAACATTTAAATTGTACAAATGCAAGGAATATTTAAATCACGCTTTTAGAGAACGAGCAAGTAAAAATGTCCAGTTTAAATTGTTAGTGTAAAATACCGCTGTGTGTAACATATTATTACCCATAATAAAAAATAACCAACAAAGCTACTGTTCGTAGAAATATGTTTTATATACTGTGAATAAACCTATTTCGAGGTAAAGTACACGTACATAAGGTACATGAGGTTGCTCATTTAAATGAACAAGAACGTGCTTTAAGCGAAAATTAGAATTTTAAATTGTTTTAGAAGAAAGTAATAAATAATTAATAAAATTGCAGATCTTCGAAATTAGAATTCATAATAAAAAAAAATTATAAGTTAATCTGTTATTTCACATAGAAAGTAACACATGTAGTGTCTCTCAAATAATGTTTTTACCTGTCTAATTAGATACTTACTCAGAATGATGTTATTGTTTTCATACGAACAAATAGATTTCCAAAACAAAGCAATACATGCACTTTTATGATTTTCAGTGAGTACCAATTTGCAAACACACGATTTCTCACTGCGAATTCACCTGTCAAATCACTTTAATACTCCTCTACAGAAAAGGCTTGCTGATAAGTGAAACTGAAAGTAGAAACCTAAATTTTCTCTGTTTATGTATTTTTTATTACTAGGTATATATAATATTTTGAATACTGTAGATAAGTACACTTTGCACATAGTGCAATAACACTATCTCTGTACATACACGACAAAAGCTTCATGATACCAACCTAATGTTATAAAAACGTTCACACAGTAAAGTATAAAACTGGTTTAACTGCTAGCAAGTTTCGTGATAGAGATTTGCATGTCGATAGAAACTTGTGATAATAAAAATAGCTCAGAGATAGCCACCGACTGCGTCTGCTCCTGTGCACGGCTGAGGAGATTGTCATCTATAAATTTGTTATATCATGGGTTCGTGAAATCATGTAAAAAGGAAGTTTTCATTTCTGTGATATATCTAATACTTGCAGTTGGCAACGATTTTGCAATTGAAGCATTTAATATTCTTGAAAAGCTGAGAAAGAAACTTAACGAAATCGTTTGAAATGCTCATGTAGCTTTAAATATTTGATTTCACTTTCAAGTTAATAATTAAAAAATTCAAAGCAAATTATCAAATACCCTCGAAAATAAATATTTTCGATTAAATACTAAGTTAACATTCACTCACATGTGCATGTGCATCACTTATCACCAAGCTATTAAATAAATATTTAACCTTTTTATCCTTACGATATTTGAGAGAAATAAATAATCATGTTACAATAGGGCCTATTTCCCAAAGCCTTGGAGCGTCTAACAGATAAGATCACATTGTTTGGGAAACGGCAGTGCGGGACGCATATCGACGTACGCCGAATAACCGCTGGTTCAATTCTGAAGCGGGATTAGCCGAATTAAGGGTATTACCCGCATCGCATAGAGTACTATTGGAGGGCATTTCCCAGGAGACACCTAAATCAGGCATTGTACTTGTACGTCAGTAACAAACAGCTTCCAGATTGTCACGTATATGCCCGAGTTATCGTGGAATGTAGTTAGCACTGAATGCTTCTATTTTGACACAAAGTTTGCGGAAATTTGCTTTGTTATTGTTGACTTTTGTGGAAGAATAAGTAGAGAACATATCGTATTATATAATAACAGCAATAAATGTTAAGCATATTAACCAATAAGGAGAAATCAATAAAGTTAAAGGAACCTTTTACGCGTAAAAAGTAGGGTTTTATCTTTAGTATTTGCAGTGACCTTTATACTCAACAATGAATTAAAGCCATTATATATTTAATTAAATTGGAACAAAACGTCGCATAAGTCATAAGCTCATTACGTTTCTTACAAAGCACAGTATTTTATCTCTTTTGACGCTGAGAGGAAAGTACAGCGCTTGTAAATTAACTGACTTATTTTAGCCTTCATCTGTATAAACGAAGAATACATTATCAAGTATACCAACTTACTTAGAGTTTCTTGGTAGGGCACATCTGAATATGGGAAATAATAAGGTTTAATTATTATTACAAAACTTTCACTACCCACTGTGTCTGTCTACAAGAAAAAAACTAAAGACTGTAATGAACAAAAAACACATTTTTTATTGTATCTATGAATAATAAACCTTTCATCTAAGTCTTTACTTCTTAATAATATAAGTGTAATTTGATATTACAGCTTAATACTTTTCTTGCATGCGATTTGATTGATTAATATGTGTTAAATTACCAAATTCATAATTGAGGTTAAAGACATCATGAATGTTAATTACAAGTTGGTATGTAAATTAAATACCAGTGTATTGGTAAAGCCGTTTATTAAAATTAAAGTTGGTTTGGCATGAAACTAGGAAGATTAATGATCCCTTGAATACGAAGTTATGTAAAGCGCAAATGGAGTGGGGCTCGACAGGCCCCATCTTGGCATCATTCCAAAATCACTTGTCTCCCTTTATTTTGCTCCCAAACATAAACTGTAGGTAATGCTGAGTCAATACTTTGATATTTTGTTTACATTGTTAATTGATGACAATTTTTAGTCGTTAATTTTACGAATTTTAGTGCCAGTTTTGTTATTTACACATAAAATCTGATAGGTAGTAGAGGTAGATAGGTAAGGATACATTAAAACGTTTTGCGGTAAAAGTTTCAAAGCATACAAAAATAAAACCCATACCGCCAATAAAAAGTCAATTCTTTAGATGTATTTCTGACATCAACCAGGAAACGATTTTACAATACTAATTAATCATCATTAAACTAAGTATTTACCTACTCGTACTAAGAATTTCTTACCTGATATTTACAGCAAGCTTCTAATTCTTTAATGTCAAAGCCACGCAACGTCGTAAACTTTTGTAATAAACAACAACCTTTTTTTATTGTTACAGAACATCTGAAACGCGCTCTTAACAAAGGTGAGACGGATTAAACTTCACCTTAATCTTGACGCAGTACTGCTCGTGCAAAGGTAACAAATAACCTGTGTGAACATTAGCACATAACCTTGTATAAATCAAAAAGAAAGACATCAAATAAAACGTTGTTACGCCGGCAGAGAGACGACGTGCAATTCACAATACACTTGTTTCGAGAAAAGTTGGTTAGTTCCCGCTTCAAGTTGTATTGTTCCCAGGGGAAGGAAGTAAATGGGAAACAAGCAAAAACAATAAAAATAGTTCACGGCATCCACTGGCTGGGGACAAATTCCGACCAAATTACGTGAAGAAATTAGACATTCCGGGATATTGTCAGTGGAATAATTGAGACTCCCCAATGCGTCTCATTTGAGAAAAGAGTGTACACACGATTTCCATTTACTGCTTTAATTTTATTGCTTAGAGAGATTCTTAGTATTTGTCATGCAATATAACATTATTTTATGTATAAGCACAAAACATCATTAATGACTTATTTGTTACATGTAAGTAATACCTAAACATTATGATTCTATAAGTAAGAATAATGATAATGGAATTTATATAATAATCATCGTATGTTATGATATGTAATAAAAACCAATATCTCATTATAAAAGTATTCAATAGGTTTACGTTAATCCTTCAATGATTATTGGATTAACATCATAAAATTCCATCCTTTATTCATGTTTTTAATTTAATTTAAATGTAGAGGGAATGAAATATAATTAACTAAATAATAATAATAAACCAAAGTTGACATTTTCCACCGGAAATTATAAACTTATGCGATAAAAGATATTATAAATGAACGTAAACCCGTTTGAATATCGTGTTTTATATTATTATGGTTATGGCACTGGTCGGCGTGTCTTCTAAACTAAGAGTATTTATCAGATTTTTGTTGGGTTCTTGGCTCTTGCACATATTAATACTGCGGTTCTAGTTAGATAAAAATAATAAGTAGCTACTGAGATAATAACCTCAATTTAATTTTAGGTATGATAAGTGATAGGTATGTTATGTTTTCTTTCGCAAATTTATTGTTTTGAAAAAAAAATAAGCCTACAAGCAGCCGATGTAGGGCTTCGTTGAGCTTTAAAGCGCATCACACACCCGAAATTTTGTGTCAGTGTTTCGGGTCATTTGTAACAGGATGGCGGTTCTACAGGGGTCTTAGTACGCAATGACAAAAAGAAAAATGATGGTCAGAACGCTGATACCGGATACCTTAAGATACTGTAATATTTTATATTAGAGAATCTTAAAACATAAAATATTATAGTATCTTCACCGTGTGTGATGCGCTTTACTCTCATCTTAAATGCAATAAAAATATCTAATATGTAGATAGGTATAATATGTTCTGTGGGTATAATATTAAAATTTGTTATCTATTTCTAAAAATCGAAAATAATATAAAATCGATGAGAACTATCTCTATTTTAAACTACACTTTTAAAAAGGTACGTTTTTAAAGTTAATTATAAAGTAAACAATTATGATATTTTTCAAATCAGACAGCTTACATAGAAGAAACCTGGTGGGAACTGTAATCTTTATAGGTTTCTTTCCCACCACGTGAAAATGAGATATTTAATGATATATCTATAGTCACTGGAGCGTTTCTAGCACGCTTGATCAGGCTCGAGGCAAAGCACTAAGGTATCGTGTCTCATGTTTCATGGAAAACAGTTTTCACAATCGCCTTAAAGACTAGGTACTTAGTAATAAAGCCTAGTTACTTAGCTAGTCTTCAATATAGATTAATTATTCTACAGGTAGGTACATTAAATAATTTCGATTATTTATTCCTGGCGATTCTAAAGATAGAACTTAAGGCTATCATGATCAGGTAATAACTCTATACAACTGTTGTATACAAAGTCAATATCAACATATTAATTACGATCAATAGGCACTAATTGATGTATCAACGGTCGATAACTATTAAGGTTTCCTGTAAAATGAAAACATTAATGTTTAGCTAATCCATGAGCGCTTACAATGATTTCCTTATAAGGCTGTTTATGAAAAATAATATAAATTACTCGGAAGCTCGTTGAGATTCATGAGTTGAAGTCACGACTACACTCCAAATCTAAAATTGATTACAAAAAAGGTACACCGATCCTACAAAAAACCAGCCCACTCGCCATTAAAATATAATTTATTCATCGTTATATTATTCTATTCGCCTCGAAATAATGGCGGACTACAAAAAGCTTGATCTTGCTAAAAGAGATGATAGATATCCCGTACCATAATCGATAATTACCGTGTAAAATTAATATTCATTTATGTAATTATTTTAAAATTAAAAAAATACAAATAACCTGTTTCAGTTCTTGTTAGGTGTTTACATAATACCTACAAATATAATAAATATCTATTGAATTTAATCAGAAACTCTAGTTCTTAAGAAATAGGTATTAACGTACTTCTAAGGAAACATTTCTGATATCTACTTATAAAGACTGAGTTTTTCCTTGAATTAATTTTAATTTATGAAGTACTCCGCTGGGTAGACCTTAATCGTTTCTAGATGCAAATGCAACTTGTTTATATTTTCTTTTGTAATTTAAAAAATAAGTCTCGAAAGCATGTTATATGAGTGGTATGAGAGCGTTGTTTAGCCACAATACTGGCATTATGTAACCGCTGCACATTACAGCTACTGCCTCTTCCATAATTTGTGGTCAGGGGCACTCTTTACAGCTCTATGCAATTTATATTTGAGTTACGTATTATATGAGAACAAAATTGACTTTAACTTGAAATAAAATTACATTAGAATAAATCCTAACAACCAGTTTTAAGAAACAGTATTAGTACAACCAATTTTTTTATCTTCATATTGGCTTTACAAACAGCACGCATAATAAACCCAAATAAATCTGGCCATCAAACACCCAAAACATTCACGATGTTGATCTAAATAAATGACCTTGTGTAAGCTCTAATCGTGTTATGAGCATTTATCATAATACATACTAGACTATTCGTATAGTATTATCGAGCGTATATATTGGTGCGTAGGAATAGAAAATATTCTAAATATAAACCAAAAATAAGATTAAATTTATGATAATAATATAACTTTATCAGTTTATAGATACAGATCTCTTGGTGAAAGAAGCATGTCACCCATTAAGAACTATATGACCCTCTTATATAAAAACAAACTCAAACGTGTATAAGAAACAAGTTCTACCAGTATTTATTAAACTTGGACTGTACCGTTAATGAGCGCATAATGTGAAGCCCACTCTTGCAACTAACGTGACCATAGAGCACGCCGCAACGCTTACATATTAAAAATATTATTTGTCCTTCGCGAAACAAAACGGATTAGTTCGCCTAACTGTCACACAAATGTCTCTCAATACGCCTTCAACTTACATCCTACCTAGAAACCCCATTGTTTATTTCCACGTCTTATTGTTACGAAAATGTGCCAATGTCAATAAGTCGTCGACTAGTCAGTGTGTATGCTCCACAGAGCAAGTAATATAGTAAGAGACGGCACTCAGTACTTCGATTTCGAGCTCACGCACACATATGCATGTATTACTTAGGTCAAATCTTATATACCAACCTATGAAAAATTTACGTCAAACATGACCCACATTGCTGCCAACATTTAAAAAGTAGACGTTGCTAGTGATGTCTCTTTAAGAGTGCTAGTATCGATAAAACTTCATATCGATATCGATAAAATTATCGATGCTGGGTAACAACACTACTAATACTCATCCATATATTCAAATTTATAGGAAATTACCTTGAAATTACAAATAAAACAACAATGTAGATCAATAAGTTTATTATAATACATATTAATTAGATAATAACATTTTTATATAATATTAAAACTCACTATTATCAGCAAAAATGGATAATTCCATTTGAATTTTACTGAATATCTTTATTTAGGCATGTAGGACTGAATTCGGCTTAAAATAATATTATGTGAATACAACTAGATTCACATTTGATACTTTTCCTTGAAATATTTTGCGGGATTTCTATTAAATCTCGTTCTAAATTTCGATACCAATATATCGTTGCCGTTCGGATCGCCATATTGGAATTGTATATGAAGAAGCCGTTGTTTTCTTTGGATAATAATATTATCTCCTCCAATTGATTCTACAGCCAGAACATGACGTGTTAGAGATGTTTTCTCATAAATTGTTATGTAATTATTATGTTTTATCTTCCTTATAGAACAGTAATTGGGTACATATTGCAAATATTTAGTCACAAATCACAATAATAATTATTACACACAAAGATTTTAACATTGTTTACACAATATAACACTTTTTCTTCTTTTTTCACTTTTGGCAAATATATATTATATTACAAATTAAAAAATGTACTGTACATTAACTGAGTAGGTAAATAACAAAATTTACGATATACGAAGAACAAACTTTGTTTATCATCCACCAAAACAATAAAATAAAACTCCATTTTGAATTCAAATTTCAAACAACAAATCAACATCAAGACGTTGTCTATGCTTAAGTCTTAACCATTGACAAGAAATTGAAGAAAGAAAGAAATAATTTATTAATGTACTAGCTTAAAATTAAAATGTACAAAAATAAGGTTTAAAAAAAAGAAGAAATAATAATAAATAATTAAAACTAAAATATTAAATCTTTTATTATATGATTACATCGGAGAGGCCAACATTAGAAATATTTTTATTTTTTCTAAATGTTGGCAAGCCAGACTTGACCTTAGGTCTTGGAAAAGTACAAAATAATTTGAACTCTATGTCAATTGAATGAAGTTTAAAATTGCTTGATAATGGAAGCCTAACCAAAACGATGTTCTAAGTGTCGACCCACTGGTATGCTCGAAGTTATAAGCACAGCACTCGGAACCGGACTCGTTGTTGACAGCCAATTAGCCGAAGCCTCCTCCGCCCGCACCTCACACCCGGGCACCCGCACTCATAGACCCATTTATCTTTATTCGACAGAATCACCCTACACATCTGACGCTCTTGATCCTTACGAGCACCGATACCGATTGATCCTCAAATACCTCATAAACATACGGCTTAACGAACGTGCAAATGACAATCCTAAAGTACGGTTAAATAGCACCTATTCACATGAATTATATTTGGTAAAGGGGACATATTATCAAAATTTTCATCCGATATTTAAAACGAATGGCTCTTTAATAGCATTTTATATATAATTTTCTACAAAATTTAATAGAAATCGTTCAGGAAAACTAACATGCTATAAGTACTTTATTTTAATTTGCATGTGTTCTCGTCAATTCTTTACATTGGTAAGTAAATTAGGAATGGATTTAACGAACATTTCAAAGCCAGATAAGCATGTAGTATTAAGTCCAAAATAAGAAAATCAAATCAGTTCTGACTGTACCAGTACTTCTGATTGTCAAGGTTAAATTTGCTATTCTCAGAACATCTTTTAGCGCCGTCCATGATTCAGTCCTTAGCTTAACTATGAATCACTGATACTGCATCATCAGTTTCTTAAAATGATTTACTATTGAAGATTTAATCATTAATTACACGGTTACGTACAGGTAGTTTGTATCTAAGTACAAAGCTCTGATAAATACGTACAAGGTTAATTTTAAAACCAATTAGGAACACTTTTAAGTTCCAGTCATTTTTAAAACTATAATATACAAGTACCTACCTAATAATACTAATCTTTCATCAGTCTAAGTTCGCACGGTTCTATTTTTCATAATCATTTACAAAAACGAAAAACCTGACCTTAATGTAAAAAACTTAAAGAATTATCCGACAGCAATAGCGTGAACATCAATCGTAATTACGATTAATTTGAACAATCACAGACAATTATTCTCGGGTGCACCCATACAATAAAATCCGAGCGAATGATTTGAATAGACATTTATTAAAGAGGTCTCGGCCTCGAAGTTGACATTCAGCGTGACTGCAATAGAGTGTTATGTAAAGCAGATATGATGCAAACGGAGTGGTAACGTCTTCACTGCGAGAAGTGCGATGTCGTCATGCAATTCACGTCCGAGCCAGCGGCGGGATCACGCGTCCTCTGCGCTAAAGTCAGCCAAGATTAGGAGTAAACGAAAATAGAGCGCCTGTTCATGTCGTATAAACCCTTTGATGCTCTCGGTTCCCGATAATGTTGGACAGCGTACGCATAAAAATTTGAACCTAATTTATGTTCTGTTAGCCATTTTCTATGCAAATAAAACGTATATCATTTCTCTGGAATGGATACAGAGTAAATAAATTAGTTCGATGTTTATCATCATAAACAACAGTCGTTTTCACAAAATTCGAGGCGAGCCGCTAATGAGCCAAATGTTTTGTGAAAAGCCAAATGCGACCATTACATTTTTGTGATCTGAGTCGTTTGTCTTCCATTATTCTCCGTCGACTTACAGAGCTAAATATTGCAATTCTTCCAATATTTCACTTCTATTTATACTATTATATTTTTCTGCAAGTATCCATATCCTTATTACATACCTAATACAAAATATTTTATAATTTTGCTATGCTTCTAATAAATATAAAATAAATTTTAAAGCAAAATTTTCCATCTTTCTTCAAATCTCTTTACCATCTTCCACGAAAGTTTTCATTTCAAATAAATGAATACATTTTCTTCGAATGAGATAAAGCTGAACCGTAATCTAGCGAATAATGGAGGAGAGAAAAGCGACTGATAAATAATGGTCGGTTGACTGATCGCGACATTACTGATATCCAATGAAAAAGAATCCGTACGTTGAGTAATGGTTTCCGTAGACGGACATGAGGCAGTTGGGGACTTTTGCGAATTTGGCTTATACATTCATCACGATAGTATGTAGTTAAGGATTAATCACAAGGCAATTCAATTAAAACATCGTCTGTCAATAGGGTCCTGTTAAAATTATTATCATTTGACAATATAGATATAATCTTTACATAATCATTATATTATAATTTGGATTTCTAATTTATTTAGTAAATAAATAATAACATTTGCAAACTTAATTGGATTGCAAAATTGAATACGAATTCATGATTAATGTGTTTAAAGGCCTATTCCTCCAATAAAACGTCATGAATTGGGCTATTTACTGCATGTACACAAATGAACTCCGTATATACAAGCAGCGTAACAAACCCAAGTCAAACAACCGTCGAATAAACAATACTCGTGAACGGCAATTCTCTGAATAACATCCACTTGTGAATAACAAATATGAGCGTATAGTTTAATGTTGGTCTTCGGCCAGTTACTGCATCCATAATTATTATAATTTATTCCTATCACACTTACTATGAACCGTAGCACACATTTAATACTCCATAACAATTTTTATGACGGTCAATTGTCTTCAATTTTTTACATGTTATATAAATAGGTATGCCCAAATAAGTCTTAATTGATTGTAAGTGATGATAAAAACAATAATGAGGTGTTTAAAAATCACACATTATATCGTCACTTTATTTAAATAAGTAAATTAAAAACATGGTTATATAATTGCTATCTTTTACGGTAGGTAAGTATATCGTAATAGAAAAAATGTATTTGTTACGCATAAAAAAAATCATCACGCCACAATGAATGGAGCCGATAAGTTGGGTTTCTTTTGGGCAGTCTACAATGAAGGCAATTTCCTCAAAAAAAGAACGTCACTGAATAAGGTACACTGATCGTTAGCGGCGTGACCTCACGTATCCCTAGAAAATTTGGAATCCATTTGCTGTGTACGTGCGTGAAAACAACTATGTGTACTCACTAATATTGGCTATTTCCCAAAGGGACTACAAGGGAATAATCATAGACGATCCTTTTTGATGCCAAAGGCAAGTGATACGATGCGAGCAAGATTCTGAAATCCAATTTTGTTTCAGGGTTCTTGTAAAGTTATTTAAAGGCATTTATAATGCATAGCCGACAAGGGCTTCAATGATTTACATACAATATGTACCTAATAAATTTATTAGATTGTATACATAGTAACGTAATAAATATAAAATAAATAATAAAATATATCTAGCGGTCTCTTCTATTTTTTTTTTTTCTTAATAGTAATCGCTTGATAGAATTATGGAGATGAATTTACAATAAACTAAAGAAATAATAACTTGGTCAGCTGGACTGGACCATCCATCTGTACAGGAACTTCCAAGGTCTAAAGGGGCTAAATTATATCGCTCCTGAGCAAATCCTTCAGTGTATGAATGATTTTTGATTAAAGGGTGTGAGTTAATAGCAATCACAAAACATTGTTCTACATCGCAGAAATACATCTTACTTCTACATTGCATGAATATAACTTATCTACCTACCATAATATAAAAAATCCGGCAATCTAATCACCTTTATCTATTTCAATGAAAAAAATAATTGACTAAAATTGGTTATCCGCCACATTCTTGAAAAGGAATGTTAAAATATCAATTAAACTCTCTATATAAGGCATATAATTGAATGTTATTTTTATTGGTGATCAATGAATAGGATACAATATTTATGCGCAACACAAATAAGAATTAATCTTAGGCGATCTTCACACTGCCACGCATCATGCTGCATGTTGCGTGTCGAAGCACCTACGCGCGTTCCTGCGGGAGTGCAGATCTGCATCATCGTGCGGGTTTTTTGCGCACTCACGCGCGTAGGTGCGTTTGTAGATTCACGCACGGCGGCTCTCATTTATTCGCCGTTCTCTGTGGTGGTCGTGCAATACTGAGCATCACGACGCGCGGCACTGCGGGATTCGGTGTGCCATACCTTGCGTCTCGCCCCGCACCTACGCGCGGGGATGCATGTTTCTCCGCGTGTATGCGCGTGATCCGCATGAACGCGCGTGGTTGCATTTTCAGTGTGTTGGACTGTGCGTGTTTTCTATACAAACGGAGATACTTACAAGTAACGTTAAACACGCAGTCACGCAACATGCAGCGTGATGCGGGGCAGTGTGAAGATCGCCTTAGGAATTAATCTTTATGTGTGACGTTTTTGCAAATAAAAGCCATTCATTGCCCTAAAAGTAGAACTTTGATGCACCTTATTAACTGTTACCCAAATTGTATGCCATGTTATAAGCTAAATAAATGCTGATATTTTAATATTGTGGACTGTGGTCTTGTATTAACCATAGGCGCGATGCTTGTAACAAAAACTTTATAATGGCTAATCATCAAACATGTAATGAAAAATTCCTAAAGGTAGATTTCAACATTAAGTAATTATAGTTTAATATCAAAACGTCTTCAGCTTGATATGTTGGAGGGGGAACATCGTAACTCGTTCCATGCATATATAATAAGTGATCGAATGGGTTCCATTGAGTGCGGGTCGACGGTCTATTGCGTAACAAACCGTTACCAGTTACCTATATACGAGTTTGTTAACCGGGTTCAAATAGACTTCATACAGAGTAAACCTTTCTTAAAGACTTTTAAATTAACAGCGGTAGGGTCGCTGGTCGTGCTTACCGTACGTGACAATATGCTGCAATGATAGTGGTAAAAGAAATTGATTTTTTATCAACTAAATCACGAATTCTAAATCTAAAAACTTTCAAAAAATTTTGTTTTATAAATGTATACCTATAGATTTTTATTCCGTATCTCCGACTAATAGACTAGAGTAGATAATTTTTGAAACAAAAAAAAATCGCAGTCGGATGAAACCCATTAGAAAAGGAGGGGAATATGATAAAAATGTAAGGAAAAATAAATTACAGTCAATCCGAGTTCGGGAAGCGGGAGGGGGGAGCTTTTAAGAGAATAAAATGGTTTCTCTCGATTTCCGACAAAACTACAAGTCCTATAGAAAAAAGTTCAATGGCAAAGTTGTAGGTAATTAAAAGTTCTACAACTTTTGTATTCACAATTTTTTCACATAACCTAAAAATTAAGGTGAAAAATTCAAAAAACCAAGTTTTTGGTCTTTTATTTCTATCTACTTCAAAATTTATTTTTTTTCTACAAAATTTCGTGGAAACTTACTTTATTATGTCCCAAATACACTGTAATTTATTTGATTGAAAATATTTATTTTTTCGCCTTATTTTGAATTAATACCAAAAAAACAACCTAATTTTCAATCGAAAAGTCACCCGTCAAAATATCAGCTTTTTTCAAAAACTTGGGGTGCCTTTTATTCATTGAAATCTCTACTTTCATATGGTGTAAAAAAAATAAACACCACCATAGTAAATGTTCTCAGGAAATGCATACAAACAGTCTGAAAATTAGCTTTTACTAAATCAGGCACACTTCTCGAACTACCTGAAATGTTTTTATCGACATCATTTTGCTTTTGAATATGCTGTAAAATATTAAACTTAGAACAGATAATTATTTTTCTTTTGAAATATTACCGAAAAGCCGATACAAGAGAAGATATAGAGTTCAAGAATTGTGCCTGATTTAGTAAAAGCTAATTTTCAGACTGTTTGTATGCATTTCCTGAGAACATTTACTATGGTGGTGTTTATTTTTTTTACACCATATGAAAGTAGAGATTTCAATGAATAAAAGGCACCCCAAGTTTTTGAAAAAAGCTGATATTTTGACGGGTGACTTTTCGATTGAAAATTAGGTTGTTTTTTGGTATTAATTCAAAATAAGGCGAAAAAATAAATATTTTCAATCAAATAAATTACAGTGTATTTGGGACATAATAAAGTAAGTTTCCACCAAATTTCGTAGAAAAAAAATAAATTTTGAAGTAGATAGAAATAAAAGACCAAAAACTTGGTTTTTTGAATTTTTCACCTAAATTTTTAGGTTATGGGAAAAAATTGTGAATAAAAAAGTTGTAGAACTTTTAATTACCTACAACTTTGCCATTGAACTTTTTTCTATAGGACTTGTAGTTTTGTCGGAAATCGAGAGAAACCATTTTTTCCTCTTAAAAGCTCCCCCCTCCCGCTTCCCGAACTCGGATTGACCGTAATTTATTTTTCCTTACATTTTTATCATATCCCTCCTTTTCTAATGGGTTTCATCCGACTGCGATTTTTTTTATCTTTTCACTATTTTCAAAGGCTTCTACCCCAGTCTATAAGTTTTGATCCTACCTGAGATGCTGTCGAAACCAACATTATTTACAAACGGCTAATAAAATATACTTCAAAGTTCAAATGTGTAATTAATAACCGCTTTTATAACACCGCCGTCGAAAATATTCAATATCAATGTAGCGTAAAATAATTTGAAGCATTTTCCAGGGCTATCAATCTGGGCCGTTAATGAGATTCAAGCCGGGTCGACGCGATTGCGTCCACCAATTTGTGCCTCATTGCACCTAGCTAATGAAATACTGCAGGCCATGTCCGTTCACTTAAACTTTAATAATCGCTTTTCGTCCATCCTCTCACAAAAATTCAATTAGGCAAACAAAAGTTTCCGAATTAATAAATTATCTAAAAACAATCTACGCGATCGCAGTTGTTCAGAAAAATTATCACTGCTTTGTGTACCTACTTCCAAAGTTTTGTCCTTAATGGCTTTACTCGACATCGCTTTGTAAAAAACGATTTTAGAAGTTCACGAACAGTTTCGTCATTTTGACCGCAGACTGGGAAGTGTGCTGTGTCACATCATTTGGAGTCTGTGGGGTAACCTCAGCTTTCACCCGCCGCTCTACCGCACACGCTTCGAATAGCTCACCGCTTTTCGTCCGTGAAGATTTATCCTATTACTTTCCCACATATGACAAATATATTTTTTCTCATAAGGAAACTGAACGAAAGATATTGATGCCCGGTTTCCGTTCTGTTTTTCGATGCGTATAGATATCGAATTCATATATAGATACGTGTGCGAACACATTTAATAAATTTTATAATATGTACAAACACGATGTTACGTAGTTTTGTAACATAATCACACTGATGAGTCATTTGCAAACAATAGGAGCAGCGGAAATAATCGTTACAGTTCTCGGCACTTTCTCTAACTGATATTATTTTTGTCGAATTTTCCACGCAGTAGTGAGGAACGTACGTTTTGAATATGAATTTTTTATGTGTTTTGTATGTGTTTTATGTCAATAATAAATATATCCGGTCTTTGGCTGCCATATAATTTAAATATACATAACCACGGATGCTACGCAATTTATCCTACTTAAAATGCCTATTTACCAAATAACCCATGTATTTATTACAGACGGTACAAATAGGTATTACGATTGCAATAGTACTCTACCAAAATGTACATAGAAAATATTATGAAGATGATTTATTTAAATGCAGTGGTTTAAACAAAATATACCCATTCTGACGCAGTCGGGTCGGGTCGGATCTCAGAACAACGGAATGCTCTACCTACCCTATGACAAACTGGCATAAGTTTCAATTTGATTGTTTCCTGCGTTTATGACATCTCAATTGCTGCTCTTTTGTAATCAGTTATTTGTGTCGGGACTCGAAGAAAAGCTTCCGTCGTCTCACACATCCAATAACCACGTGATCGAATTCCTAGCAATTTTATCATCCACATTGCAAATTCAGTTATAAAATTAAATACAATTCAAATACATTTGGCCTAGATTTATTTGTTCATTAGTTATATAATAGATAAATCGAATTGTGAATATTGCTTTACATAACGAGTTTTACAAATTGCAGTAGGACACGTGTTTTTAATGACAATTTATCATTTTAAATACATATATCTAAGTAATTTAAATGTAAGTAGGTAAATAAGTTTCTTACTTTATAAAGTTGTTTATTGCAATTTACATACTTATCATTGATATTATGTCCGACGCTTATTCAAAATAATAATCATTACATCAAAATACTTAGCATACAGTATTGCAACAAATATCAAACAAACATTAGATGTATGATTTATATCCATGAATGATACATTTTATGCAGACAATGAATAGATATAGACCACGACTAGGAAATATGTCGGTATGTGATGTAATTCTTTCTGACTCAATAGCTTATGTACGAGCACATTGGTCTGTACACGCAGCAATTTATTTAGCCACTACTATCGCGGTAACACGAAAGATTGCGCGACTAATTGGTTCCCACTTTGAAACGAACATTAAAAGTGCATTAAATTCTATTTAAGCGAGTACAAAGCACAGCTAGTTAAGTGATTGAAATATGAGTGTCATGCAAAGCGAAATTTAAATCCCAACAATGCTGTAGGTTGGCACGAGTAGGCAGTTCATGATTGAATAATATTCTTAACTCGCAAGTTGCAAGATTTAGGATCGATCTAGATTAACAACAATTTGCCAGTTGACCTTGCTTCTGGGGCACTAATTGCCGTAATATTTTGTGCTGCTAAATTCCTCTTTAACATTATTAACAATAATGATGTCAAGGTGGGTACCGCATTCATTTGCGTCCCAGCCCTTTGTTGCCGTAATTAAAATTGCATGGATAATTGGAATTGCCCTACCTACCTAATTTTATAGGCTCTGTAATACCATTTGGTGTAAATTCTTCTTAATATACTGTCGGGAAAATCACAAACTGATATCTTTAAAAGTGAATATAACGTCATTTTACCATTTATTATAAATATGTAGTAAGAGGCTGTTTTCGTTTAATATCTTAAGGGCGGACGTTACATTAACCATACCTATCATACCTGTAGGCTGTACCCAAACTTAAAAAAGTGATATTTGAAATAATATATGATCTAATTACATTTAGCTCAATACCCGTTTGATTGTTTGAAAAACAATGGCTTCAACATGTTTTGATTATGATTTTGCACTGGGTGAAACATCTACATCGAAGACATGATTCATTCGGACAATGTATCAATTCCTGTACAACATGCATTTAGCAATATTATGCTAAAATTACTTTCAGTCTAGTTAACTAGCGGAATAATACTTAACTCTAAACGTTTAGCAAAATGTTCTGATTCTTTAGATACAAGCATATTCCAAAAAAAATATACAGGTGAGCTGTTCCTTCACAACTTTAAGATTAACGCATTTAAAATGTAACAATGCTGTAATGATTTTTCTAGAGTAATTATTAATATCACGGTTGACGAGAACAAAAGCTGATAGGTCACGCAACTCCGATAGATCGATCACGCGCACACGTGCCTGTGAGCCGAGCCAAGTACTTGGATAAAAGACCTACCTTTTGATTTTTTATTCTCCCATCATTTTTTCCCTTTAGTGTTGGCTCTTGGCGAACAAGGTGAATGCAAGTCAATTACATGACTTCGAATTTCTCATATGAATTTTATAAAGTACATACCATTGTGTAAAACAACTTTATTTGCTCTATGATCACTTCGTTTTTTTTTATTTTTGATTAAAACTTTAATGAGAACCTGATAAGTTCTCATGTTCAGTTTTATATTATGGATACCAAATTTAAAATATTTTGAAACGTAACCAATAAATTTTTTATGCATTGAATTTTAAAAGCGTGAGTGGTTAGATATTTAATGATTTAAATCACACATAGATTGCTTATTTTATTGGGCATTGATAATTATTTTTGAGCAGGATCTCTGAATTGTGTTATACATTAAAATTGATTAGTTACACCTCACAAGTCGCGTTCTATTTCAATTGGACCGTTTTACCTTTATAGTGTAGTATTATGGTGTCAGTGAACTGCTAGGGATAGTGCGTTGGAGGATTTATAGGAATGCTGAGAACCGGTCCTGACTTCCGATAGCAGAAGCAGCTTACCAATAAGACTATGCGTCACACGCAAAGACAATATTTTGCTTATGACATAAGAAAGGTTCTTAAAACCTATATACAAAACCAATCTAAATCTCATGTTAAAATTATATTGAATCGACGTGTTTTAAAAACATCGGACTGGTAGAGGTGTACCGTAACATGACAGTATTTTTATACAAAGTGCATAGCATTTATAATAGTTGTTACTGCCATCAAAGTAAAGTCCATATTTCCTCGGTTGCATCAACGCCGTGAAGATATTTTGATCATGACTGGTACCTATACAGACTGTTCGATAGCGGATGCCGTCGATTGTGGATTATTTTTGTCCCGGAAAGTAGTTGCATGAAGCAGCGAACGAACAACAGTCTGCAAGTCTGTGCCATAAGGAAACACTAGTTCGCTAGACGCACTTTATTTGTTCCGCGAACGATACCATTTCATTACTTTGTTGTTTATACGTTTCAACTAATTTCCTTCTAAAATGAAACGTTGTGGGCTGATTTGTTATTTTATTGCTCATTTGCTTTGTATTTAAATATTTATACGATATCAACTATATTACATATTTAAAGAAAAATTAAACGATCATCGATAAGTGTCTCACTGGTCTCACTGCAAGCTCCCTGCACATAAAGATGAGTGGTCAAACTGTCAACTTGAAAAACATTTTTTCCACTCACATATTGTAGGTAAAAGCTTTGGTGCAAACGAGACGAAACTGGCACATTCTGCTTACAAATTGATGCAATGATACATCAAATACAGTCATTGCTTTTTACATTCACATAGTCTGTGTGAAGCGATTAGTGCAACAGTTAATGTATCTACTCATCCGCAGAGCCGGATATATTACAAGTTTAATATTTCGCTCGCTCGGCGTCAGAGCAGTTAAAATTAAAACGCGTAATATCCGCGACTGTAGGTACGTGAAAATAGAACGCGCATAAGAAAAATAAATAATGTTTATGAGAAAAAATTACAATAATATAAAATGTTTATGGACATTTCTTTTACACTGAAGTCACAAAGACCATATTTATGCCACCATGTTCCACTTTATTGAAGTATTACCACCGCGAATGTATTTAGTATTTACGATATATGTACGGTATTTTAACGTATGTATTTCTAAGCTAGTTACAGAAATCATAATTATAAGTTTTTATATAAATTTGATTTCTCCTTAAAATATTTGAATATTTATTCCTTGTCAGAAAACTACTTTCTCGTATAAATAACGGCAATGCTTATTTCAATTTTATTAAATGTAGGCACATTATATCCCAAGCTAAAGCTCGAATATTTCGACACAGAAATGTATAAAAGTATTTCATTGTTGAAGTAAAAAGCAAAACGTTGGTTACATTCAGGTGGGCCGCCATTGCTGATATTATATTATATAGTATTTCTTGTCCCATTTCTATAGTAAATCACTAGACCAGCGTCTAATAGCGCACCGTCAGCGATATAAAGCCAGTACTGTTATGTTGCAGGACACTATCATTAATGCAAATAGGCCAGTATTTTTGAACAATAAAAAAGCACGTTCAGAAAATGTTTTGTCTATTTGACGAATTTGAATATGCAGTTGCAGTGACGCATCCCATTATGGATTTCCGCCGTTTGCCACTCAACATAAATACAAAATATCGCGAAATGCCACAAAAGGACAACGTTTTAGGACGGATGTCCAACGCCCAGCATGTAGGCAATTAGACTCGTGCGTGAGACCACTGCAACTGTAGCTGGTTAACACACTTTCACTTTAATTTTGCGATTGTTGAATCTAAATAAAGCGTGCGGTTATGTTTTAAATATTCCAAGCCTAACAAATGTGATCCTACGATACCACACACATCGATTGACGATATTTTTAACAATGCTATCGGGCGTAACCATTGATATTTGTAGATGGCACCGATTTAATAATGAATGTGTATAGATGCCTACACGTCTATGCATTAATTGTGACCTTATTTACATGTATGTATATTCAATAACAAAGCATCCCAAGTGCATGATAATAGTAACCGTGTTGAATAAATTAATTATAAATAATGATAGGTACGCCGTTTATAATACCTATATAACATGATGATATAGAAGCATTCCTTTACACCAATATAATTTTGAATTGGTATTCAAGCAACAAATGTTTGTAATTATTATTTATTGAAAAACGAATTGTCGAAAACAGATGTTTAATTTCAGATCAAAAACATTAGTTCAACCCAAACGAATAGATGAAATTTTTACTAGTTCATTGCCCAAACAAATAAACAACTGCTAGCGACTAACGTTTAATTTTAAATTTTCATTTAAAATGAGTTTTTGATGTAAAATCCTTCACAGATCGCTAAGAACATAAGGCCATTGTACCTAACACGTGGGAATAAAATAAGCCATTGTCCTTATCTCTTCAATCCTGCTGATTAGAAACAGACACCATGTTTTAGCGTTGACACAAAGTATTTCCCAACAAATATTTATAGCTAGTGGGAAAATGCATTTTGCGGATTGGAAGCTACTTTTGTTATTGCGATCTCACGGCCATTGACTTTAGTTTTATTTTCTCACGCTCACTGTTTAAGATTGATTACACGCGTTTTGTTCCTGTGCAAACGGAAGCTAAGATGTAATTGTAAATTTTAATTTCATTTTATTATTTGTTAATTTTTTTTTTATAGTAGTAATGTATGTAATTGTATGCTGAATAATATTTAGAATTTCCAAGCTGTTCCTGTATATTATGTTCTACTTATCCCAAAATTGGCCCCATGTATTTCTACTTTTATAATAATTAATTTATAAAAAGTAATACAGTAAGCCCTATTAAATTGTTGATAGTTCCTTGCTCGAAGTTTCTTCTCCGACTGAAGAATCTTCAAAAGGTAACCAATTATTATTAATTAATTCAATTTAAAGTCTCAAAGTCCGGTAATGGGATTAACCCATGTTAGAATTATCAAGCGAAGTCCTAAGTAAGTTAAGTAAATGACTTTGATGTAAATAGGAACGTCGTGGTGTCCAATGGGGCATGTAACGAAATTCAATATTTGACTTCTTAATATATAGTTTTAATAGAACCCAGTTAATAAGAACACTAATACTCAAATGAACAATGATGATACTGATGATTGACCTAGTCACATGGACGTGACTATACCAAGTCTTGAGATTATCATACATCTAAATGCAAACTTAAGTCGAATGCTCATAATACGAAAAACTGATAAAATAAAATATAAGTTATACATTCAAACGCCATTAGAGACGATTAAAAACGGCTAGAGGTATCATCATTATGAACATTCTTCGTCATTAAAAATATTGTCTATGATCTGCCTAAATGGTTAAAAGAAGGCGACAAAGGTCCGGTCAGAGCGGGTCAATGCGATTTAATTGACGCGATAAGAGTTAAATTTTGCGTGGGAAGATGTAGCAATGCGTGACGTCATATTTTAATAGCACACTATCTGCGCCAAGAAAAACCTCGTCAAAATATAATTAACTAAAAAGGATATAATGAAAGAAAAACAATTAAACCATCTGTTACGTGCATGATAGTCTCCGACATGCACGGAGCTGCTTTAATCCATTTCGGTTTTTGATTAGAACTTTTAATAAAATTATATAATGCTCTACCACTCTTATACTTTAAACATCACATAATCAAAATTCACATCGTTAAAGTTTACATCTTGCGTAAACTACATCATTATGCTTACAAACATTCATTACAAAAAACAGAACCTTTTCAAATTGTTGCAAAACGCATGATATGATAATAAAACTATAGACCCATTGAGTTTCGATTAAGAACAGCAATTGAATTTAGCTGCTTAAATCAGATGAACGCAAGTTTCATCACCGGGCGAAGGAGTGATGCCGAAAATAAAATTGTTAAATAGGATACGGCGGTATCTCCGGCCATGATTACGTGGTACCAGCAGCGTGTAATATCGCGATGGTCAATGGGCACGGGTCACAATGAGGCATTTCCTGTGGACATCGAGCGAACAAGGACGGCCAATCGTGTAAATATTCGTACTTATCTGATTTTCTGCGTTGAATGCCTAGGCTCTAACAAATTTTGCTATAGAGAAGTTGAATATTATTGCTTAGCATAGTATTCTACTAAGAATAACGGGATCTTTTTCAAAATCTTTTCACTCCCCGTTCAACTCGAGTGAGCCGGATCAGGCAGCTAAAACTAAAATACGTTTTTACAAAAACAATCTTTTGCTGATTGTTGGAAATAAAATGTTGAAAGAAAAGTTTGATTTTCGTATTTAGATGAAAGCAAAGCGCATTCTACTCCGCACTCTTCAAGCGTGTAACATGGCCTGAATGCTCAAAATACGGGATGGCATGCTGAATCGAAGCTGTGATAAAAGAGTGCAGAATCCAGGTGAGGCGTATGACCGTTTGTGACCTCGGAACAATTACCCGGCCATTAGCGAAACGAACACAATGCTCCGCTATTAAGCGGATGTCCAGCATGTACCCGCACCCGTTCAATTTGCATTTGTTTGGAATTAGATCGTCAGCGGCAGTGAACATGTCCCGCGCTTTGTGCCACCTGTAATATCTCTCAGAATAATGCTTTGATCCGCTTTACCAACCTCAAATAGACGCTTATCATCAAATGAACGTTCCATTTCAACTAAATTTACACACTGTTTATTGCTCATTATCAAATTAATTAAATGTGTGTTGGTACCTAATTGAAGTTTGAATTAGAAAATTTTATTAGATTTTATCTGAGTTTTCAATGTACATAGTTTTTAGATTGGTTTTGTATTTTCATCAAATATTGGACCATATTAATTGCACATGTGTATATGATCATAATACCCCGTTGATGATAAAACTAAGTCATTCTCGAAAAAATGAAATCATAATGCAATTAAAATTGAAACATAGAAATATCTTTTTTTAATAGCACCACTAGCAAAGGCAATGAAACAAAGCACATTGAAACGCGACAAATTTGCCGTCTGTTTTTATTCATCTATTATCTCTACCCTTTTTCGTTTAGCCCTGTAAACGAGTGATAATTTAAGAAAAACGAACCTCACGAAGCGGGGTGGTAATGACAAATGGCGCACTAGGCGTCTTATCTGAACAGTTGAAAAACGATGTAACTGTGGTTTCGTGGCTCGCTTAAATGGAGGATGATGCCGTTAAACCCTTCTTGATATTCCGCCCCTACTAATGTGAATAAAGCGCTAAATGCCATTTATGTAAAAATGTGTCTGCAATCTTGGCTTGGGATCAGATATCTTATTTTAGTGAACAGCTTGTGATAGTCTTTGAAATACATATAACTTCTCTACGTGAACTCAGAAATTTTGATATATTCATAAACTATAAACAGCATTCAATGCTGAAAATATAAGGTGAAGGAAGAGAACAGGAGGGGCAACAGTCTGAATATTCTGTTCCACACAAAGAAACTATTTTGGTACGATTAACTTAATTTTTTAAAAAAATATTAAAACATTCAAATTGAATTCAAGCTATAACTTAAGTAATAATCTAACATTACTTTAATCTGCAGCACTGCAAGCATTTCGCGTTTAAATATCTAAACGGTAATGGCAAGTCGCCAGTATTCTCCACCTTTCTTAGTACTATTTTGTACTGAATGAGATAGTAACGTCTTTCTCCGGAATATATTGTCCCCTTCAGCTTTAACCACACCCGCCTCTGATATGCAAATAAGCTTCGCTATAAAGCGTATCATATCAGATTCCGAAATTTGAACCTACTGTAGTTTAAATGCCATATCTGTCATAAGTTAATTATAAATTGTATCATTTAAAAGATAAGAAGTTATTCGGTGTATCTTCGTTCTTAACGGTTCCGAAGATTCGATCTTGGATATTAAAAAGAAACAAATTTGAATGGAACAAAAAATTTGATTTGAAACAATTCGCCAACCTCAAGTTTGTTTCTTAGTGTAAAAGATAAAAGGTACTTAAAATATAGAGTTCAACTTTTCGGTTTACACGAATTTGTTATTCAGATTATTGCCATATTTATATTCATACCCTCGATAATTCATTTTTATTATCTATCCCTTACTAAAAACTATACATAGTCCTCGAAGAACATGTTAATATAGTGCTGATAAGACATATCCTGTCGTAAATCTAGAGAATAGAGCGACCGACTTAGACGGAGTTATATTATATGTTCGACTCTCAAATATTGACTGGGACACGCTATGGCCACCTTGCACCTACCTGCTTCTGATGGTGATTATGAATACCTGTTTGTAATTTTTTATCTTAATTAGATAACGGCGAGTGTGTGATTGAATAAAAAATAAATCTATAGACAACCACAGCGATTAGATATCCCATTTCTGCAATACATGCTTGGTTATATAACTTATATAACACTCGAGACTCGAATATAATCAACCTAGGATTTTCTTTTTTTTCTTTTCTTTCAGAAAGCGGAGTCTTAAGTATTATAAATTTATAGAAGTATAATTTTAGAGAATTATACATCAATCAAATTCATTAACGTTATCAAGAGTAGGTACGAATACCACGCGATATGAAACACGAATTTGTTTTTAATGTCACTGTCTGATAAAAAGAAACGTTATCGCAAGACAAAGACGCTAATTCTAATTAGCTAGATACAGCGAACTGGGTTAGATACTATAGCTAATGAACTTTACGTTACAGCGACCTCAGTATGAAAATGAAAAAAGTTAAATGTAAACCCTGAACTTATTTCGTGCGATATTGAAATTGAAAAAAAATTTGGGTACCTTGAAAGTATTTCAAAAAACTTCTCACTTCATGGAAGTACCTATGCGAGCGATTCAGAAGTCAAACTACAGTTTGTACATTTCTTTCCTTTCTTCTTTCCATACATCAATTAAATATGTACACCTTAACGAAAAGGTAAATTATGAAATATAGAAGATGTACCTACCTAATATACCTAACGAGAAATATAATTAATTCTATTTTATTTTGACTAATATTTTGACTAATAACAATCTTAATCTTAATCTTAATATCTTAATCTTAATACTATTATAAAGGCGAAAGTTTGTATGGATGTATGGATGTATGGATGTTTGTTACTCTTTCACGTAAAAACTACTGAACCGATTACAATGAAATTTAGCACACATATAGAGGGTAACTTGGATTAACACATAGGATAGGTTTTATCCCGGAAATCCCACGGGAACGGGAACTATGCGGGTTTTCCTTTGAAAACGCGGGCGAAGCCGCGGGCGGAAATCTAGTATTTAACATAAAGTTGCTTCAATGCTTCGTCTGAAGAATAAGCGAAAGCGACTTATTTTGAGTAAAAATTGTAATACAACATGATGATGATTTATTAAAGGAGAATGTTAACATTGCTTTGTAAAATATAATGGCTCATATTATAACCATTGCCATTCATAAACAACTGCGCATTGCGTTTAATTTGCCAACAAACCTAATTATTTCATACAACGGACATATTTTGATAGAATATGTGAGCTACAATAGAAAATATAGCATAATTTTAGTGAACTTTAGAAAAAATCCACCCAATTTATGTCAATCAATTTTGAAATATTATAAAAGTGAATGAATTTAAAAAAATGCTAACATGAAACTTGATCTTTGCCACATGACAGCCAGATTTACCAAAAAATATCATTTATATAGCTGGATAAAGAATACACGCAAAATACACGCACGATAAAGAATATACGCAAATAGTATAACTCAAAATAAATATGCTACCATTATACGCGGAACATTTTTTGTTAGGAAGGTAACCTAACCTTTTAGCCAGGTAAGGAAAATCAAATCACTAGTAAAATAAATCTCAATGCCTTGTTCCGAGCACGTGTTATTCGCTAACTTATTTGTAAGTGACTTTATACTCTATGGCATGTATATACGCATGTATTTTTTATATAGATAAGTATATTTATATAACAGGAGCTTAGAATACATAGGTGATATAAAATCCGGAAGCGAGGATGATGATACAACATCTAGTTAAGTGTAATTTATAATAATTGAAATAAACAATGAAATCCCCGGCCGCCCACGAGATGATAATGTATTTTCCAGTTCCATAACATATCGTAATGTATCTAATTACCGAAAACGCGTTCGTTCTACACTTAAAGGAGTGCGTTGTTACATATGAGTTCGAACAAAAACTGGTTCTGACCCACATTTACAACTCTGTTCAACTGTACTTGCCTTTACTTAAATGGATATCGTGAATGTAGATAAAGTTTATGTTTATATGGTCGGGATTGGGTGAAATGTTTTTCTATTATAGACGAACTATTTCATGAAACGTTCAATTACAGTATAGGAAAGTTGATTTCATAGTTTCACTGTAGGACAAAGTCAAGATGATTTAGTGCCTCCTAGGACTACATATTGAATGATATGAATTTTGGTTCATGCCTAATGTTTTCTATCTTTATGACTGCAACGATTTGAGGCGTTAACGATATGTTATATCTTACTAGCGGCCCGCCCCGGCTTCGCCCGTGGTACATATGAAAAATAGATGTTGGCCGATTCTCAGACTTACCCGATATGCACAGAAAATTTCATGAGAATCGGTCCACCCGTTTCGGAGGAGTATGCAGACTAACATTGTGACACGAGAATTTTATATATAAGATTTAATATATTATTATTCTCTACTACATATTTGCTATAAAGCCGATTAAAGTAATTATAATTATAAAAATAAAACACAAATACATACATGCACTTTTACATTACATTATGGGTTAACAGCATTTTTGTTTATCGAATATTTCTTATTTCGTTCGTAAACCCGCTTAACACAAGCCATTGGCTATTTTTACCAGGCTCAATAAATAATCTAAATCTGGTATCTCATAAAAGTAACATGAAGATCCACCAGATGCGTATAAATGGCAGGCACATTACCTGCGACTCGAGAAAACTATAATATTATTCAAATACAAAATGCTCTATAAAAAATTTATGAAGAAATAAAAATGTCCCATGTACATACATTGAACCAAAGATTCAAGTTAATGCATATATACTATTTCACTGTTCCATAAAAAAGGTTAGCTTTAATAAATCTGATAATAATACTAAAGGAGCAGGTATCAACCCAAATGGTAGCACCTGACACGTTCCCCAATATCGGACCTAATATAGAGCGTCCTGTCTACCTTAGATAAGGGATACGAATATATAATGCGCTCTACAACCTTTGCAAGCTTGTATATTTAATAAATCCATCGAACGTTTTTCTATTAGAAACGTGGAAAAATACAAATTTATATTAGTACCACGGACTCTACATTATGTCAGTTTCTCTTACAATAGAAAGTTTGAGGCAGGTCAACCGGTAGGGCATCAACTTAACTCTTAACGTTATTCATAAAAGCTTTATCTTTATACATTTTCCCTGACTGATAGAGTTAGTATTTACAACGGCTATCCACTTCGTTTTGTATCAACATCTATCGTTCGGCTCTTAAATTGTTCTTCGAAATCCATTTCTATTTTATGGCCCCTCATTTAAAAGCGTCAACACAAAACAAAAAATTATGTGAAACTGGCAACGCGTGGAGCGCTGAGACCGAGAGGTGAACGTGGCAACGACGCACGCGCATGTAGTAAAAGAGATAGAAAAGCTAGTCGAGCGAGTTGGCCAGTCGGGCCTCGAGTTACAAAGTTTCAGAGGAGCGGGGCTCCCCGCGCTCGCCCGCCGCCAAGTGCCAGGCCAGTGCCGGGCCCGAGTGCGACGCGAGTGTACGTTGGTGTGTGCCAGCTTGTCCCACGTCGACAGCGCTGAGCGCGCTCACTGTAAACAACGCAACGCCAAGCTACGTCTACGCTACACCTACTAACAAACCGGTTACGACTCTGTGATGCCGAAGTGATACACGACTTGTGATACTGATGTGGTCGGTGACCCGTTTATTTAAAAAGTTATAAGAGTGTTAATAATCAGGAGTGTGTGTACTAACGATGCGATGACCTGTGAGCTAAAAACAGTGATACGGATGTCTTTGGATTACTTAAGACGGTGAATAATTTACGCGGGTGAGTGTCCACGTTTGAGTTTGCTATAAATATTGTAGACAGTGGAGCATGCACGTTACAAAAAGTCCTAGATGTAGGGAAGGGAAGAGCGGGTATTGTTGACACTCAACTAGGGTCACCATATGTAACGTTTACAGAGGACACAGCGTAAAATTGCATTCTGTAGCATAATCATAATAAACTGCTTACTTGCATGACACCTAAATTATAAATTAAACGCAAGACGTGACTATTTCAATTAAAAGTAACTACATGGATACTAAAAATATTATTAATTCTTATTATAGTAGGTATTTTAGTACAATAATTATATAAATATGCAATAATATCCACGAAACTTTCTATAACATTTCATAGATATTAAAACTAACTATTAAATGTAATGATTATTTTAAACATTCTAAACTTCATTATTTTAAACAAAACATTATTTATAACTCGTTTATGGTCGCCTAGAACCATTAAACAAAGGTCCAAAATTTTTTGTTCAAAAAATATTAAAAAAAGCTAATCGTAAATCATGGAGTCCCTACAAAAGCAATTGGGCCCGTTGCACAGGGACGCAGGCAAGTCAACGCTCCACGGGGTAAACCGTAGAGCTTAAAGCACAAAAGTTTTTGTTCACTTTCAACTATAATAGAGTCTCTACAAACTAGCCCGGTTTCAAATGTTGTTGCTGTATTGACTCGTTAGATTTTCATAATATGATCGATTATGTAAATTGTAAAGTTTTTGACACTTTTTCGATGTATAATTTCAACCATATTAATTATAGTCTACACACTAGCATGATTTCAAATGAAGTTGTTATATCTACTCATTTGAATTTTTAAACATGACCGATTATGTAGAGTTTTGGTGGAAAGTTTGTAAACTTTTTTAACTAGTAATTTCACATATATAAGAGAGTCTCTACATATTGTACATACGGACTCGTTTAGTTTTTCTTAATACATATTCGATTTTGTAGAGTTTTGGGTTTCGAATTATTTTATTAAAAGGTTCTAGATAACTTTACAGAAGTTTAATTCATTTTCATTAAAAATATGGTTAATTGTATCTAATTCAATAACATATCAATTTGTATTTGATGAAGAGTAATCAGTAGAGTATCATCAGTCAGAGTATCATCAGTAATGATACAGTAATAATGAAATAATTATTAGTAAATAGTAATTACAAAATTAGATAATCAAGTAAAAATCTTGTTGTCTTGTTTTACCTACATTGCTCTATTCAAATTGGTCGGAGTGTGATGATATATACCGAGCTTATAGCCTTTCTCCATCAATGATCTATCGAACACTGAAAGAATTTTCAGTGATAGAAACAAATTGCGCCAGTACTTTTCTGAGATTTGCATGTTCAAGCAAAGAAACTGTAAAACTTTTGTATATTAGTATAGACTATAGAAATGAGATTAAAGTTCACATTGCCCAGACAAGTTTCACAGGAATAGACTTTTGGAAATTATATTTAAGTCACGGCGAAACAATATTTTCATTGAACTTCGATTGGTGAATGTTAAAATGAATTGTATAAAAAATATGAAATGATAAAGGAAAATTATATTATTATTACTAGACATACATAACATACTCTATTATTCGTTTTGAATAAGCTAATGTTTATTTGGTAAATAACCAAAACTTTTAAAATATTAGATATATTATTAAAAATAGGTATTATATAATATATATTCGAGCATGTTATTGATATAATATTACATAAACATTGATTGTAATAACTATGTACCCTGTAATGCAGGAACACTTTTGTATAAAAAGAAAGTCGTCACGTCATGTCAAAAATAAGGCTAAATTTTCAACATAAACCCTAACCTAATGTTATACTTGGATAATCCAAAATAATTATCCTGTTATTAGTAATGTGATCATACATGCCATTAATGTACGAGTATAACATATTCAATACAGTATTGATTCATTTATTAAAATTGAAATTATAAACCTGATACACATTATAAACAAGTGACCAGTCACTTGTTTATAATGTGTATCAGGTTTATAATCGTCAGTAATGTCGTATTTTGACTCAGGTCAAAATACGACATTTAATACTGATTCACTGCCATGTTATCAAAAATAATCTAAAAATTAGTAACTGTTCTTTTAGATAAGGTTTCAATGATACATAGAGTAAATCGCTCGAAACAAAAGCCTCCTCTATATATTTAACGTTTTTCTTTTTTTTTTCGAAATAAGCCACTCACAACGAACTGTAATTACTCTATCCAAGCGTCGCTCTAATTATAGAGGTTAAATAACAACTTAACCTGGTAGCAAATATAACGGTTAGACCCATTTATTTTACCTAAAAACATTTTTATTTTTTTGTTGATACCATATTATTTTTGTCTGCTCAGGTAACATTAGCAATATCGTATTATAACTATAGTAAAGCTGTATCAATTTAAAGTAATTATATTTAATACGTTTTTGTATTAGGTACAATTCTTTTTTCAGTTCATACCTTTGAAACTATTGTATTTTTAGTTTATTTTTGATAGGTACTCATAAAAAATCACCCCATCACTGGTAGCAAAGTGATAGAAGACCAATCCTTGACTAAATTAAATATATCTTTCTCTAGGCTTATAAATAGAAAAATCAATGGTACAATCACAACTAAGTTTTTAATGAATGAATCGCATTATCAACGTCCTGCGTGGCGCATGCGTCATACACACGACACAAGATAATGATAATTGTATTTAATAATACCACGATCTTTCATAGAAAATCTTGTATGCTAAGAATATATTATCACATACTACATATTATAACGTTCAATCATCAGCTTTAATCTTTAACTTACATATAGTACTTGCTTATATCAGGTAGCGTAAGTGGTGCTCCTTATTTATATATGTATATGTCGGAGACTATCCCACCGAGCTACTGACTCAAGGAATATAAACCGTAATAGTATGGTCCGTAACCCCATGCATTCCATATCAATTCAATATCGACATTATATTGTACACAATAGAGTACATTCTAATAGGAAGGTATAGCCACATAACAAGTCTCTGTTGTAATTCTCTCACATATAGTAATAAGAAAACTGTTATATGTTTGGATAAACTGATTCTGAACCCTATGATCAATTCCCTTTAGGAATTCAATTTAATATGTTATAAAATGTTTACAGCAACTTGCAAAAAATATAGTGGTTCGTTTAGGTACGATTAGGTATAAATGTAAGCAATATATTATATTACCTACATTTGAATATTTTATTGGATTTTTTGTGTACGATATTTGCGCAATATGCTGAATAGAAATATTAATAACAAAATTGTATAGTATCTATTACAGCGCAAAATTCCAATACTAATGTTTCAGCTCGTTAACAAATGTTGAGTTAGAAATATTCATTTAGATTCATACTTAGGGTGGAACAAATTGTGTACATATAAAGATTGCAAATTGCTTTATAATGTTTAAATATTCATATACAAATGACAGTAATTATAGGATAATTCACAGATGATTAAGTTCAAAGTTATTTGTATAATGTAGACATTTTCAATAAATAATTTGATAACGTCATCTTCAGAGTAATCAGAGTAATTACTAAAGCGAATCATAAAATGCTAATTTCTTTACAGATTTCTATATTCTATATTATAAATAAAAAAAAAATTTTTACATAAATATATACACTACAAATACATATTTAACGCATAAAATAAGCGGCTATAGGTCCATCGATAGATACATTATAATAATATTTTTATTTTTTAGTATCATTTCTATCGAACCTGTCTAGTCTTACGAAGTAAGTTCGTAAAATATTAGCAACATGTCTTAAATCGAATAGGGAGTTATGGAGTTGAAAAGATTATATATATGTGGGAGGTAGGAAATCGAATATGAGAATATTTTGTATGATACAAATTTGTATCATATATTAAAGAAAAGTCTTGATTTGTAAGTAAATAGATAGATAGCTATTCATATTATGCCGTTTCAATAAAATACTATCGAACCGGCTCTTCCTGAAATCTACTGTAGGCTCTTGTAAGTATCTTTTAATATCGACAATATCTCAAATTAAAAGATAAAACAAGTTTAAGAAAAAACCTACTTGGCTTTATTTTAATCTATACTAATATTATAAAGAGGAAAAGTTTGTAAGTATGTATGTATGTATGTATGTATGGTTTTCACGCATAAACTACTGGACCGATTTCAAAAATTCTTTCATCATTAGAAAGCTGCATCTTTACTGAACAACATAGGCTATATTGCATTTTCAAAAAAATTAGAGATCCTTATCAAAAATGCAATAATGTAACCCAAGGTGTAAAAAAATCCTCAATAAAACTTCTGTCATCGCGTGCGCTGCGGAATCTATTGAAGATAGAACAAAAAAATGTTCTACGGTATTATAGAATGGATCAATATCTACAAGAAAGTCCGCGATACCATATGTCCATCTTCAGTAGTTATGTTACTACAACAACTTTTTTACGTTTTCAAAGTAAATAGAAGTGCCGACAGTAATCAAACCATGTTATCCATACACATATATTAATCCTTATCCCATTAAATGATGTTTTATTATAGACTCTTTCAATACCAGCAAAATACTTTTTAAATGAAAAGAATTGGATATTCCATTCAAAAGATATAACGAATTTTTAAAAGTGTCAATCTACAGAAAATAGTAGGTATACTGTTCGAGCAGGCCGTAGTGCGGGGGTCACGGAGGAATTCTACCAATATGCGTCTTGACGGAACACAGTGGGGTTTTGGACGGTAGGAATCCGATATAACCCACGCCCCGGAGCCCGTGGGTATCTATGAAAGATTTCCCCACTAAAACAAAAAAAAAAAGGCCGTAGTGCGGGACGGGGTAAAGGTGATTTTCATGTGATTAAAAATTAAACCTATAGTCCGACCTATAGTAGACTTTTCACTGTAACGATATCGCTATCTATGCGGGTGAAACCGCAGGGCATTGCTAGTATTATATAAAATAACCATTAACTTTGTTTCTTTGTCGTTTTATATAAAACTTAATAGAAGCCGGTTTTATTATAAAACTTAATGGAACCTGGTTAGTGATTTTTTTCTGATTTCTAAACTAGTTTACTTAAATTTTATTGTGTAAAATTATTACCCATTAAAAAACATTCAGTCAAGGCGATATTTTCAAACTTATATAGAGTATTAATTATCTTTTAAATGTTAACATTAAGCTGTATGTAGAGTCTTAACATATTAAATTATTCTTATTGCAATTACTAACTACATTCCCTTCTCTAACGTTCAACTTTTTAGATGCATTAAAATTATAAAATTTCATCTTTACATATACTTAAATATAAACTTATACTGACCCACTTTTTATATATGAATAATGAAAACTAATATGATACATTTCTCCTGCTTTACATGATAAAAAACTTAACCGCGACTTCCCGAGTCTCGTGGGATCGCAAGGGACGTTTGTGCATGACCACTGCCCAAGGCTCGGATATCAACCACATATCTTCATAATTACAGCCCTATCTCGGCCACGCCACAACGTGGGGTAATCCGGTTGAGAAGCCGCCATAATGTATTAAAAACGTACCTAATTAATAGGCATTTATAACACGATATAGCTGCTCGTATAAATCAACTCTCTATAAATAAGATGAAAAATAGACCAAATAAATTATATCTAATCTTCAACAAGGCTACATATAAATAAAAATACCATTGTTATTGGATAAAATAGCTATAAACGAACACGGCATTTCGATTAACACATTTACATAACCATAGAACTCCAACCCGTTTTATTAAGTATTCATCTGAATGCCTTCTTTACGTGTATAATGTATATCTCCTTATTTTGTATTCGATGCTAGTGTACGCTATGTCATTTTTATTACTTTTGCTATTACCCTTCATAACAGATGTCGTTGACTGCAGGCAAGGCTGGTTTCTATAAAAGAATATCATTCCTGTGTGGCTCATGCATAAACATCGCCAATTATTCCACAGAGTATATCCACAGAAACTAATGAAATACATGAAAATCCAATAACAAGTTAAAACGAGTGAATAATTGAAATGAGAAACTAGATAGAACTTTGATTGTTTTCTAGGCTTTATTTTTAAACAATTGACGCATTCCTAAAAACTTATGAATATTTTTTAATAATGAAATTATTGTAGTAACTTTATAATAATTGGAATTTAGGTTGAAGCACTGCTGAGTGCTGACGGTACATTCTTATTTATACCATTGCATCGATCGCATCTGAACGTACATTGCAACCCACACGCACGCCTTCTGTTACATTGTACTTATCAACCCTTTCAAACATAACAAACGCTTTAATTATATTATTGCAGCGGGGAATATGTAACATTAAACGATGCACAATGCTTCTGTATTATTAAATATGTATGTTAATGTGTCATTAAGTCTGGGGTTTCTATTATTAAACATTGTCGTATACATATCAACAATTGTTTAGTAGGTATTGCAGTAATTAAATTTTTTGATACTTTATGCTTCGTTATCTATACTAATATTATAAAGAGGAAAGGTTTGTAATTATGTATGTTTGTATGTATGGTTTTCACGCATAAACTACTGGACCGATTTCAATGAAATTTAGCACACATATAGAGGGTAACTTGGATTAACACATAGGCTAGGTTTTATCCCGGAAATCCCACGGGAACGGGAGATACGCAGGTTTTTCTTTGAAAACGCGGGCGAAGCCGTGGGCGGAAAGCTAGTATTAAATAAATCCGTCATATAAAAGGTATGAATATAACATACTCAATTATGTTACAAAGAAAATTGCAAGCAATGCACAAAGTGATTTCACAAAGCGTATGCAGTAGCGAGTAAAAAAATTATATTCCCATTCAGAAAAAAGTCAAGTTAAGTTCTCACGATCACAAGAATAGTTAGTGTAAAAAACTAGAATGCGAATCCTGACTGACGCGCACGGATGCATGCTGCGTGCTTCATATGGACGATGCGATGATGAGAATTATCGCTCGCCGAGCAGTTTCTTTAAAACACGATTATTTGCATATCTCATGTAAAACTCTTCAATTAATGCTTTAACGAGTAACGATGCTTCTTTGTAATTTTAAGTTCTTTCGTTACATGGAACAGGTGCATTTAGTGTAGGCACCTATAGGTTATCTTATCGCAACGTATCTACCTTGCGATAATTTGGTATCTAGTGAACAATTAATGCAATACTTAAACGTTGTTGTGTTCAAATTGAAACTACTTATTTTTAGGTTATCTAAATAATAACGTAGCTGTCTTGAATTATGTCCATCGAAAGAATGTTGAAAATATACAGCAATATTAGCCTTATTGAGTTTGATAAAATAATTTCAAAAGTTACATAATGTATGTGAGAATCGATCAAATAAAGTATAATACATTCAGCGGCGGATACCCCTATCCAGCAAACATCGACGGAAGACCCTTTGAATTATTTATAAGACAATTTCATGATTAAATTTTGCAACAATCTTTAAAAAGATGGTGCATTTGTTTCAGAGTGCACTAAAGAATGGAGCTAATAAGAAGAATCGAATTCTAAATCAAAATGGCCGTCGCCAGCGCGGTCCTATTACTTTTAGCATCCACTGTCCAAGCGTGGATGCCTGATGCCAATGCTCGGATACATGTGAAATATGGTAAGTGAAACAGAGTTTTAGAACTATAAAAATAATATTTTTATAGGTCTACCTTTACGACAGCTGCATTCCAAAAAACCTGTAGATACCATGTTAGTCAACTTTGTTTTTACTAAAATCTTTACAGAGAACCATTATTTATTTAATAGAAATAACAAGTATTAAAATGTATGTCAACACAAAATAATATGCAATTAAATTGTTAGGACAACTTTAACTGCCGCTTAATTTTTATTCAATCCATAAACGTTAATGAATGGTTTTCAATAACACCAGTACGATAGATCATTGTTTCATTATTCGTCATCAATACTATCTACTATCAATCTTGACATCAATGTTACTGTGTAAATGAGCGATGGTTCATATTCCTAACTAAAATTTCCACATTTATGCGTTTCCAAAGAAGCAGGTGTAAAACAGCCAGCTAAAGTTATACAGATTGACACGTGAGAACTGCAAACCAATTGTTATGAAATCGAAAAATTTCATTGTTATATTTATCGTCAGACAATGGTACCATTGTTCAATGCATGAATAAGTGAGGTTTAAAACCCACATATGATCCACATTCTCAATTATAATATAATAAATTAGATAAAAAAATTAAAGTAGTAGTGTGTAGTGTGTATACTTACATTTAAAGTTTCTACATTAAAAATAAGAGTAAATAGTAAATACAAACCTAATTAATACATTTATGTAAAGTTTAGGTATATTTTTATTAATAAACATACATAGCAAAATGCTCAATGAACAAGTTACAACAACCTAAGCGTTTTACTGATCGATATTTATGTTTGAATACAAACTTTAACGACTAGTTGACCGAAGGGTAATAAACTATGCGTGCTTAAATCAATGAGGCGTTATATTGGCAACCCTAAGCGGAATTCTGTAACAGAATCCAAATAACGTGGTTAAGCGGGTGTTGTAGGGCAACTGCACACACATGGTCTATTGACTCGCTTATTTACTGAGCAAATAATTCACCTTTAAACCACGTTCTAGCAGCTTACCTAGAAGTTTTAATAAATTGCATTGTTGCAGGCGATGAAACTTCAGAACAATTCGTGGGCAACACTACGGGACCAAACCACTTCCGTATTTTAGATAAAGATGATTTTTCAATTTTAGTTGGAGGAAGGTGAGTGATTGTTGTTTTGAGTTTTCTACTACATATTATATGTATATTGATATTATAGTATAAGTATATTTTTTTATAATGAATGAACATCTACCTCAAAATATCTAAAACGATTTTTTGTAAATTATGAACCTACGGCCTACCTGCATAATTGAAAATTAAATATAATTTTGTAGAGCCTATTCCTGAGCTAGACACATGCTGTAAATGAGCTATAAATGCAACGCAATAAACTTCCGATGTTTTCATTGTGTACATGCGAATAATTCGAATGCCTATGTCTCTATTCAGCAGACTAAATATTCTTGAGCAGCTGCGCGCAACCACTTTTGTGCATCTGTATTGAAATGGTCTTCGTTGTTTTTACATAATTGCCTGTATCGGATGCCTTTATTGGTATTTCTATTCTATTCCCATATGTGAGGAATGCAGTCAAATTACAGTCAGGCTATTTTCTATGTGCAAGCGCTCTCAATGATTAAAAGAGGGGACGATTCTTTTTTCAATATTTAAATTACATACTTCAATGCATGAGTGCAGAACTTGCTATATGAGTTATAATATTAAGAAGTAATATTTCTTTTTTTTTTCTACAGGAGTATGGTCTACAACCTCAGCTTATATGACCTCTCCGAAAATACTGAACAGGTAAGCATTTAAACAAGCACTAAATATATTTTTTTTTTTTTTGTTTTTAAATAGCTACTACCTAATATTTAATCAATATTTTTAAGACTCGATTTCATTTTAACAAAATGCAATGAAGTGTTATCTTATCACTTCCAGTTTGATAACACTACACGACTTATATTATATGTATCATATCTGTATGCATATAACCAATAATTTCGCACCGTTCGTAAGCCAAATGACAAGTAAAGCCAGCATTTAGCTTCTGGTTTATGTCTCTAATCTTGTGCAAACACAAGACTCTCTGTCACTGCGCTATATTAACCCATTATGTATGCTCTACAACCTACTGCTAACGGGAGGTTTCACAAGATAGTTTACTTTTATTGTTTAACTTCTGTACCAACTACCATATATCAATATGTATATACATATATATACAAAACTTTTGTATAGGTTTTCTCACGATGTGCGTAGCCATGAGTAGGTAGATAAATACATAGGTATTGTAGTGTAGTTATTGGGCTATACAATTATGAATAATATCGACTATAATAATAATTAGACATTATAATTTTAAAATAAATGAAAGTGCAGCTTATAATTCATCTATTAGACATGACGTATTATAAATATACTTTAAATATATTCGCATATAAATATTATCGATTAATTATTCTATGAAGCGGTCTCTAGACTCTACCAGAGACATCTCCATCATGCATGCGCAATGATTTGATGGAATTATCGTAGTCACGTTATGAACCCATGATTGATGAACACGCGATCGAATCGTTCTTACCTATTCGTCGCAATAATACTTACGTATCGGAATTTGCACACATATTCAAACTATAATGTTATTTTACATTTGGAAGCGTAAGGTCGGTAAGCAATTTTGGCATTATGCCATTAACAACAATGGCAAAATTATATGGAAGCGTATCTACTACGATATACCAATGTAATTTTCATGCACTGATACGATACATTAGGCATTTGGTACGTTAATCAATTTGAATAGATTTTCTCAGAGAACTGTTTTTCCATTAAATAACACCTAAGTTGCTAAACAGCATAACAATGTACCTTAATAGAATAATATAAAGAACTATTTTTTATTACAGCGTTTGGAATGGCAATCGACTGACGCACATAGAGAACTTTGTCAATTAAAAGGCAAATCAGCAGATGAATGCCAAAACTATCTACGGGTAGCCGCGCGAGCACATGGTCGGCTATTAGTGTGTGGAACCAATGCTTTCAAGCCGATGTGTCGGCGGTATGCCCGGCATCCACCTAATCACCACCTAGAAGAATTTGATGGTACCGGGAGATGTCCATACAGCCCGCAACACAATTCCACTGCTATTTTTACAGGTATTTTTTAAGACTTATTTTGATACGTAGGTATACGGAGATTATCTACCAATTTTAATATCTTTAATTTTTCACTTTGTAGGGTTAATCTCACGTTACATGCTCAATGTATTAACTGTATTTTTTATTTTATATTGGCATTTAAATTAAAAGTAGTTTGCAATAACAGCATATTAATGCCATTAGAGCCGTGCTTCTTCAGAGAGGCTGTACCGAGCACGATTCACGATATGAATCAACATTATTACCGGTACAGTTACATTGCACTTTCTGTAAACTTCACATTATAAGTAGTTAGGTAGGTAATACAACTATGTACTTACTTCTAAAACCGTAGGTAATATTTTAATTTATTTATTTTAATAATATCTTCGTATATTTGCAGCTATTCATTTTTTATTTTTTATTTCCCAGATGGACATCTCTACACGGCAACGGCAGCTGATTTTTCTGGAACTGATCCATTGATATATAGAGAACCAGTAAGGACAGAACATTCCGATTTACGCCTACTGAATGATCCTTCTTTCGTTAGCGCAGTGGCATCAACCAGCCATGTTTACTTCTTTTACCGCGAAACTGCTGTAGAATTCATGAACTGTGGAAAAGTAAGTTCATCTAAATTTAATTTAAAATTAAATATTTTTTTATATGATTTACTATAATTAGTTATGTAAGTATTAAATGTGTAGATAATTTATTTATTCTCTTTTTATCTTCACACAGGCCGTTTACTCGAGAGTAGCCAGAGTTTGTCTGAATGACAAGGGTGGACCACACACTTTTAGTGATCGATGGACAACATTTCTAAAAACGCGACTGAATTGTTCAATTCCTGGAGATTATCCCTTCTATTTCGATGAAATCCGTGAGTAGAATAATTCAACATTGGAGATATTTATAGGATAAACTATAGATCATTTTCATATTATAATTATTTGCTTTATTTGCAGAGGCAACCACTGAAATAATTAACGGTATATATGGAAGTGGAGGTAGCAGGAATGATATAGTCTATGCAGTTTTTACTACCCCACAAAACGCAATTGGTGGCTCAGCCGTTTGCGCATTTGCAATGAGAGATATTTTAGACGCATTCGAGGGACCATTTAAAGGGCAAGAAAGCATGAACTCAAATTGGTTACAATTAGAAAAAGAAAAGGTGCCACATCCCCAACCAGGATCATGCGTAGAAGACAGTCGGACTTTATCTGACTCCGCTGTTAATTTTATAAAAACGCATCCACTTATGGACAAGGCAGTTCCATCTTTCTTAGCACGTCCAATCCTTATAAGAGTGAGCCTCCAATATAGATTCTCAGCTATCGCCATACATCCGCAAGTTCAATCAATGAATGGAAATAAATATGACGTTATGTATGTTGGTACCGATGACGGAAGAGTAATTAAAGCTGTGAATGTCGCTTCCAATGAAGGAGTGTTTGATGCAAGTGTAGACGAATACAGTAGAAATCCAGTGAGGACTGCTGTAATATCTGAAGTACAAGTTTTGCCACAAGGCGTGCCCATAAGACAAATGCACGTCGCACTTACAACAGAAAAACTTATCGTGTCATCTGGAGATATCATACGAGCCGTGGCCTTATCTCACTGCACAAATGTGCAATCATGCAGGTAAAAAAAAGATACGACGTTTAATACAAAATATTGTTTTGATTATATTTCTATATATTTAACTAAACGCAATTATCTATTTTTAGGGAATGTGTAGCATTACAAGATCCTCATTGTGCATGGGACTCAAAGCAGCAGCAATGTTCTTGGGTGGGAAATAGACAGTTTCCGAATCCGGAAAGATTTTTACAAAACGTGGAATATGGAAAGACCGATATATGTAATAAACTTCCTGCTCTTTTGCCAAGCGATAGGCATAGCAATAGGAACCCAGCGACAAAAAAACCAACGCAATCTGAGCCGAATCTACGACAAAAGACTGATGATATTCAAAATGAAATTTTAATTGAAGTGGTCGAAACAAACGTCTTATCTGAAGAAAAACATATGAACGATAATAAGCACGAAACAGGTAAACTAATAAAATATTATTTAATACCAAATTAACATGATTTTCGTTCCATGTATACCTCGGAACCGCTCTAAGAACTTCAATGATAAGAGGGTGTGATAGAATGCGAACTGTTTATAACATTAATCATTTTTTTCAGATTTATTGACAGTGGAAGCTGCAGATGGCAACATTTATAGCGCACAAGCACTTTTAACAGCTGTAGTGGCTTCATGCTTAGTTACATTAATGGTGGGCTTTGTAATCGGATATCTGTTTTCTCGGCGATTTCGTCACCCATTTTTTACCGATACCTCACCATTCAATGAACAACACAATCATTTAAACAGGTAACTTAATGTCAATAATAATTTAATAAACTTTGAATCAATGTGTCTTCAAAATACGAACATAGCTACCTACGAATATTTTAAAATAACGATATTTTAACTATTTTCAGATTAAGTCCGTTGGAAACTCCGTTGAATGTGAATTCTGGGTATATGCCACCTAGATCCAAAAATGTGAATATGGTAGCGAACGTGTGCCCCCTCGCAAAACAAGATAATTTGCACATTGAACTTGGTAAGGAGCGTGCACTCGATCTTCGCAATTCTACGGAATCTCTCGACAAGGATCTAAAATGTGGCACTTTACAAAAAGTTAAAAAGACTTACATATGAAATATACCCAAAAAGACAGTGTATGGAACTATTTCAAAGTGATAGTATGAATTATGACTTTGTATCGCGTGTGCCAAGTCTTCCGAGCAAATCGGTGAGAACAGCAAGTGTAGTTTGCATTGATCGTTGTGAACGTGATAGTGACTCTTTCCTTTGTAAATAATAAAAATATATTTTATATTGTTGTACAGTTTATATAGTTTAAATATTGATATACTAGTTTTAAATGACAAGAAACTGCAGTGGTAAATAGTAAATACACGTGCATTTATAAACAAATCCATGAAATGTATGATACATGAATGGTAAATCTAAGTTTGTGAAGTATGTATAAACTTTAAAAAAATTGGATTGAATTATAATATTTTATAATACATATATAAATACACCCATAGTGAAAAAAAATGTTATCTTTTCAGTATTAACTACCGTGTCCATTGTAAATCGGTAAAGCTATTATAACTAATACATTCCACATTTACGTAGATATATAATTTCGCTACGCAGCTCTGTAAATATAAATATGTATATAATGCTAATATAAAGCGAAATAGTGGTCTTCATATACCTACATAGGAAATTAGTTCAAATATCAAAAATCGAAATAATACTTAGGTAATAATAATCATAAGTATCATATCTAGCAAAATTTATTTTTAATGTTTCGGCATAAAAAATAGAGCGAAACAAGCTATAAGCAAATGAAACATGTAATTAAAATAAAAAGAAACAATTGATTACATTAAAAAGTAAAAATTGTTGTTGTTATCTAGATTAAAATTGCTGTGCTAAGTGCATAGTGCCTTGTAGGTTGCCAATCTAGTGCCTAATGTAATTTAGGAAGCATAAAATGAATAGAATATGTTTAATCATCTGTTAATACATGTTTTAAAGTTTGCGAAGCTTTTAAGATATCCCCGATAGTCCTTATATGTACATATATGTTTTCTCCATTCATCCATAATGCATAGCACATAAATTGTTTATAGCTTAACATTATTTTGTCGATTTACCTACTAAGAGTATGGTTTCGATTTTGACTCATAAAAATAATTAACAATTTCAAGTATTTATAATTATATAAAAAGAACAAGTTAACAATATTTTGATACTAATGAAAAAAGGCTAATTGTACCACCTGAGAAAATCAGAGATCTATAAAAATTAATAAGTATTCCCACCGTGACTCAAAGGTTATTTAATTAACGGAATTTATTTCTGTTTTATGATATTATAAAGTTTTTTTTTATTATTTTAGATATAAAGTGTTAGTTTATTATTAGGACACCTTTTAAAATAATTTTGATTTTTTTGATCAATGTGTGGCATGGTATCATTGTAAAATCATACATGTTAATTACATACACGCATTTTATACATTTCAATTAAAATGACTGTGTACTCCGAGAATATGTATTATTTATATTCTTTGTATTAAATAAATGAATTTAAAAAATGTATATATCTTTTATTTCACATTTACAATAATTATCTAACCGCGCCTTTCGATTTATGTGATGTACATATAAAATTAACATAAAATAAAGGGCATTGAGAAACCTTCTTTAAAAATTATTACTAGATAATATAATACTATACTTGCAGTGGTAGTGACCTTATTTTTTGGACTTCTGCTATTTCACTTATCCCTTTGCTCTCAGGAGCCTCCAGCAATTGCTTATCTTGCTCTGACCTAGAGTTGCTTTCATTATTCATATTCAACATTGAGGAAAAAAATATGTGCCCTTTAAATATTTTCAGTCCCTTCATCTTTGTGATGTGTATCACATCATACTTGAAGGTATACTCAGTAAATTTTTCAATAGTACATTCCTTCACTTGATTGCTTTATCCACCATTTAAAAAATATAATGCAGTTGATGTAAAATGCCGATTTGTATACTTTTAAGTGCTATCTATATAATTTATGTAATTACAAAGAAACTGCCGTTTCTCTAGTGCAGTTTTGACTATACTTGGATCAATAGTGACCCCATCATCATTAAGCACAGCTTCTTCTTTCATATAGGAGCTCCCTTCGTGAAGTAAAACAAAATTGTGTAAGATGCAAGCTGCACAAATCAATGTCTTAATGGATTCAGCTTTATTAATATCAATATGATTTAACTTTTTAAACCTCTCCTTAAGCAGTTCAAAAGCATGTCCAATGTAGGTGCATGTTTTCCAATGTATTTCATTAAATTTCATCTCTTCACTTGTCAACACTTCATCACTAGTAAAGGGGGTCATTAAGTTCTTCCGTAACTTATACTCTGAGTTTCCCAGTATATGATTATCAAAATCTATGAAATTTTTTAATTCATGAGCTAATTGGCTCTCCTTATAAACTCTGCTTTTATGTGTATTACCTATATCTCCTATGTGGATATCAAAAAACATTAATGTTTCATCACAAACAGCTTGCAATAAAATAATTTCAGGCTTATTTTTCCGATTCATTTTAGACCCGACTTTTAACCGACAGGCATCTATGAAACCAACACAGTTGGGGAATCCATATCTACTGTTTACTTTAATTCTAGTGACATGCTGTTCTTCCAGAGATGGCCAATTTATAAAATGATATCTTTGTTCTGATAGTAGTGTGGCAATTTCATGAAAAATATAACTGACAGTGGATTTGTGTAAACTAAATAATTTAGCAACATCATTAAATGAAGAATCACTTGTTAGTAACCAAAGGAAAATATGAACTTTTTTATCCAATGAAATAATTGATGTCCCTGGTTTTATGTAATCTTTAAGGTGATTTATTAGAGCCTGAAAAAAATACAAAGAAAATATAAATATAATTCTAAGATTTAATTGAAACCAAAAACATTCAATATTTGAAATTCCATTTAACCCATTGAGCCCTGAACGGCCCGATCGGTCCACGACACAATAGATTTTCTATTGTGTCTGTGATTCCAGGGCCTGAGTTATTACAAAGTATTATTTTATTATAAAGTTTACCTGAACTGTGGACTTTTTCATCATAAATTTAGCAGCATAGTCTTCATCGGTATAATTAATAAGAACGTTTTCATAAAATTTATTATCCTCATACGTGTTTTGAGTATCCCTGAACAATTTATGGTAATTATGCCGTTTCACTTCATTGGCACTTTCTTTTTTAACGATATCATTAATACATGTTATATTATCATGGTTTTCCTTTATAACATTAGCAGCAGCAATGATAACTCTATTCATAGATGATACATTATCTTCTAAAAAAAGTTCCATAATAAACTCTTTATCAAAAGCCATCATTAATTTGTCTTTATTTATTTTTATATTGAGAAATAACTTCGCTATAATAGCTTATTGATTTTTCTTAAAAAAAATACATTTTGTAGTTTGTAAACAGTAAATCTGTGATTTTGTAATCATAATAACATAGTCGTCCAAACTCCAAAGTGACGCTGTAACCTGTCACTGTCAATATAAAGTTCATTGATACTAGTCCTTTGGTTGAAATAAAATAGATTATGCTGTAATAGGTTACCTGATTACATAAACGAAATGTATAGGTAAACCAGAATCTGATGGCAAATTGGGAAATCAAAATTTTGAGTGTGCAACCCTAGGGAAAATGGACTGAACGATCTTGATACTGCTTATTTTTTATTTTGTCCTCAACATCATTAGTCACATTACATAAGTGAACAATACTGTACTTAATAATGAGATATCCACTTAATATTATGTAGGTACATACTTACATGTATAATATACATATTACTAATTTTATCTATGTAATACATATTATTATTTACACATACCTATATTTGTATATTCATTATCATTATGCCATGTAAAAATATGGATGTAATGATAACGCAGATCAAAACAAGATAAATAATTTTTTATAAAATAAAATAAAACTATGTTTATTTTCGTAAGTATTAAAGATACACACATTATAAAATTGACTTGGACAGCTTGGACTTGACGAATAGCCGTATTGGAAACTCCTGTAATAAATTTTCATAAAATTATATTGTAATCAACAAACAATATTGTAGTTACCGACTTATAATATTTTTTATTTTAAGTATCAAAACGGGTAAGTCCAATTTACCAATAAAATCTTCAAAATTGAAAATTGTGATGTGTTTGACCCTTTTTCATCTAATGTTTTTCTATACACATTATAAACAACACCTCTTGCTTGTGATCGCAGCGGCTTTTTCGACATTTTCGAAGATTTTTTAGACAAAATCCTAAAAATTATTCATCAATTGCAAAGAAGACAAATAATTTGACAACCAATTTGATAGTTGTCAAATAAAATTGCCATATGAAAATCTTTTATTTCGTAAATATAAATATGCCATCAGATTCTGGTAGACCTATACCTGGTTTTACATCTGTATTCTGTGTAAAAGAGATTCTAGTAGACATTTTAAGCACTACTTGCAAGTCTTAGATTACAAAATAAAAGACAGATGGAGCGTTGCCGAACTAAACCGAATGATTTATCGTCATTTTCAATAAAGCTATGTGTGCTGTCATTTCGCCGCTGCACTGTACGTACACGGTGCTTCTGTGTGCGTGTAATGTTACCAGATATTGAAAAATTTCCCAAATTTTTCCCCGACTACGGAAAAAAGAGGGTTATGTTTTTCGAGTTTATTATAATATTTCTTTGACATGCCCTGCAGTATAAACCGTTGGACCGATTTTGAGTTGTGAGGTTTCATTGCAATCATCTGAATTATTATGTTAGTGGCGGTGACGTAGGCTATATACATAAATTAGCAGTCAATTTTTAATTTTTATTTTAATATAATTTCGGGTTAATGATATTTTTCTTTTATAATATTGTAAAAATTATTTTATTACATAAAGTACCTGCCTACTAAAGTTATAATATGTGGACAAAATAATTGTATTCAATTTTCAATTAAATAAATTACATAAAAAAAAGTTTCAATATTAACTATAATAATTAGTTATATTATTTTTTATTTTTCAAAATATATGAATGCGAATAGCGGTAGTTTTTAGTAGATAATACGGGACATTTTATTTTCATCATATCCATCACGGAGTTCAAATGAATTAATTCGCGGGCGAAAACGACTCCGACGTTTTTAAGCTATATAAAAGTAACAAAAAAAAAGTATTATGCTTATTAAAATTATCTTATAATGATCATGAACCTTGCACTATACAAATAATCACATTCACGATCGAAAAATCCAACAGCACTACCTCGAAGATCTTTTAACCATTTTACCGTTTTACCCATAAAAATGGCAAATTCATTTTCAAAATACTGGCAGCATACGTTGAAGTTTTGTATTCCTTCGTATATGTAAAATTATTATTTGTATACAAAATTAAATAAGCCAAATAATCTACAGAGAACCTGTAAAACGATGTTTTATCTTTTTGTTTGTTTTCGGGAACAAATTTTACAGCGTTTTGATATCACAAGACAGCATTTTTTTACTAAAATAGCAAACCCCTTTTGACGTATTGCATGACACTAGAATCGCTATAGCACTGGTGCAGCGACGTATTTGCTTTTGATTTCGTATTTTCTTTGACAAGGGCGACGGGCGGTTGTCATGCTCCATCTGTATTTTATTTTGTAATCTAAGTTGCAAGTAAACCGTTTATATATACCTACCGTTATAATATAATGAATATTCTCCAAATTCAAAGTGCCAGAGCCAGTGCTGCACCGGAAAGAAGTGATACTGACACAAATCACTGCATAATAAATAAAAGCATCAGCCATTAGAAGCTTGACTTGTACTGTTACAGCACAGTACAATTATATATTAGTGATTTATTTATTTATTTATTTATGATGCACCAACAGTAACTCAATTTGTAACATTATATAAATAATCGTACATAAAGTCTTAATCTAAATTGGCTACTAATTATAGGTACATACAGCATTACTTGAGAATTGGATTGAATTTAATATTTAATCTAAATAATTATTATACACAGAAAAAAAAATGTTAGATGTAGAGCAATGTGAAAACAATATTGTCAAAAATAATTGTAGGAATTCAATAACATTTTTACAGTCATTCAATAACAGTGACCGTAGAGATAATTTTGATAATCTTTTTCTTGAAAGACCAAAATGAGTCGTGAAAGATGTCAACATCATTATTTATATCATGAGTCTTATTGAAAGCACGCATGAGTCTGTTCATGGGGCTATACTTCTTTAAGTTTGTATGAGATAATTCTACACAAATAGCCTTTTGATGATCCATAGGTACACAAAACAGACCGTGCTTTACTTTTCTGGATAAATCACTTTATAACATTAAATTTATCCCTACTTATATAATAAATGCGAAAGTAACTCTGTCTGTTACGTTATCTCGCTTAAACCTCTCAACCTATTTTGATGAAATTTGGCACAGACAATCTTTAGACCCTGAAAAAGAACATAGGCTACCTTTTATTGCGAAAAAACACCACGCGGGCGAAACCGCGGGCGGAAGCTATGTGATATAATTTATCAAAAACAAAATCACTGTTGTGTAGTGTTGATCAAGAACATTCCTGTAAACACACACTTATTTACAAGACCTTGTTAAAGTTGTAACATTGTATTACTATTTACAAGGTCTTGCAGACAGGTGTGTTTTACATAATATATATCCAAATTAACAATATAAAATATTTAAATGATAAGGAATTTTAGGAAATAAAATTGTACACAAGCTTATTTACATATTTAATTAAAATATAAGTAGGTTACAAAGCAAATCTGAACCCACAGAAAATGCAATAAATTGTATAAAAATGAAAATATGCAAAAGCACCATTAATTTTTTTTTTTAACATTGCAATATACATGTAATGCTAAGATTTTAAAATGTTTATCACAACACTGGTATAATACATAATAGCTCTACTTCTTATTTCAGTGTATTGTAAATACATATTTCTATTTGGTTAAATATGTAATTTAATTTCTAATTTATGCAATTTTATCACTAATCCTTTTTCCAAATCAGTGTATAATTATTTGAAGGCATCTCTACAGTGTCTATAAGTGATAAATTATTATCTTCTCCCAACTTGATAAGATCACTTATATCTCTCAATCCCCATGATGGATTTCTAGCCTTAAGAGATGCATTAAAATCAATGTTACTTTGTGGTGTTATGACACCATCTTTACTGTAAGGTCCATAAGTTATCATCAGAGCTTCAGATTTTAAATATGAGCCTGCATTTTGAAATAATCCAATTGTACATTCATATGGGCTGATATGAATCAAATTAGCACTGTACATATAATCAATTGTACTCTCTTCAAAACCATAGTTTGAAAACTTGTTCCGCACATCTAATAATATAGGTTGCAATATATTTTTTGTATGGCAGTGATTAGCATAATAGGAAATACTTCCAAATAAATTCATATCAATGTCACTTGGTTGGAATTTGACACCTGGAAAATTGGGAGCAAAGTGAGCTACATGCTGGCCAGACCCTGATGCTATTTCCAGAAACAATGGGCTTTCATCTTCAATTTGATCAACATCACATAGAATAAATCTTTTCAGAACTTGTAATATTGGTTCTTTATTTCGGGAAGCAGCTGGATATATAAGTTTTTCTCCATTATACCTGTGCAAACATAAATAACAAAGTTTAAAAAAGTTTATATTATGTACATATATTAAGTTTCATGCACTTACCCATCATTTTGTTGAATGCTTGATGCAAAATCTCTGCTTTTGGACATTGGTCTTGAAGCTGCCCAAAACAAGGGCCTTAAAAATTGTTTCAGTAAAATTTTTGTTGTGGTATATTAAGAATATTAATACTTAATAATGTATCTTATTGAGTTCGGCAAGTCTGTTGCTAAATACAGTTAAAATAATTGAGCTTTAGTATAACTTCTTGAGGTAAATATAATATCTTTGAACGCTTAAAAATTAAACCGTAAACACAACCGCTGTACTCTGGGTATTATAATAGTGAAAATAAATCTATATTTTAAGAAAAGTGATGGACTAAATATTTTATTCTTGTTCGTAAATATGTAGACTAGAAATATTATAAAATAGAAAACTTCTACTTCTACTTCTAGCGGTCTAGCCGCTAGCCTTTTCAGGATTCAGGGTAACCGGTTGACATTTGACATTGACAGTCGACGGATCAAAGGACAGGTATGTACTTAGATTATACACCTTTATTCCTCTGAGTTATACACCATGTATAAGTTACTCTATGACTCAAGTTTCAAGTGTCAGTAACTATTCGGAGGAGGATAGAAAGGCTTTTAGAAATCAAATCACAAAATTTATAACACTGTTTAACATATAAAAGACAAATTCTATAATGATAATTAATAAGTGGTGTATATTTATATTATGAATACTTTTTACTAAAACTTAGGTAGTTTCCAAAAGGCCTTGAACAATGGTCACAACTGAAAGTTAGATCCAGAGGCCACATCTTCTAATCTGAGATTGTACCTTTTCCCTTAATAAGTTAATTATTGTGTTATATACAATAATTACTGTACCTAAGTATATGATATTAGACCCATATTATAACTATAGCAGCAATGCTTCAGCAATATTTCTATTCATTTATTCACTTGTAGTTGTAAGATAAAATCGGTCAAGTGTGAGTCAGACAAGCGGAGAAGTTAAATGTTCCTTATCCTTAATTATCATTTGTAATTATAACGGCAAAAGAAATTCAACTCTAAAAATTTCAAATAACTATTACGGTTCGTGAGATACAACCTACAGACGGACATACATACAGATAGGCGATAGCGAAGTCTTAAATAGTAATAAGTCCCGTTTTCCCTTGTGTAGGTACGGAACCTCAAAAATGATACATAATATCCTGACTTAGAATTTTTTGTCGTCTAGTACCTACTTAAACATAAAGTGTAATTTCCTCATCGATATTTTATGAAAAATTGGTTGTTTGTAAAGTAGGTTTACGATCGAGATGTTAACGTGATAACGTTTTATTGGTGGCAGCGCTCGAGATGAGACGGGAGATCGGTCCGTCTCTCGCTCTCGTTATACGTGCGATCGCGCTCGTGAGGTTTTGGTGTGACACAAGTTTCTGAACATGTCACCCGACTAAAACGATTTTAAAGACGTTATCACGTCTCTCTCATAGTCACTCAATGGGTTCGAAGAACTTTTTTTTTTAACAATAATAGGTAGTAAATAAATACAAAATTCGATTTTTTGTGTTAATATGTAATATTCTATACATATTTCTTTCTATTCTTAAATAATTTAATAAACAGGACAGCCGCATCAACATCAGTTAGTATTTTAGCTAATTGATTAATAAGGACAATTATTAATGTAAGAATTTGTACTATAACATATTGTGATATTGATGTTCCTATCTCCAGCCAGCTGCCAGTATTTGTAACATGGTATAACAATTGCAAACCCATAATATTTGAATATATGAGAACTATGACGTGGACATATCCCATTGGAGCCTGAAACAACAACAAAAGGCATAATCAGTTTATTAATTAACTAGCTTTCCGCCCGCGGCTTCGCCCGCGCAATCAAAGAAAAACCCGCATAGTTCCCGTTCCCGTGGGATTTCCGGGATAAAACCTTTCCTATTTCCCGGGGTAAAAAGTAGCCTATGTCCTTTCTCGGGTATCAAAATATCTCTATACCAAATTTCATGCAAATTGCTTCAGTAGTTAAGGCGTGATTGAGTAACAGACAGACAGACAGAGTTACTTTCGCATTTATAATATTAGTATGGATTAGGAAGGACATTAATAAATATTAAATAGCGATCCACACTTTCTTTACTTCTTCTGCTATTAGTTGGAAATAATTTTGGTAGAAGAATTATCTTTATAGTTTTCGAGTTTATCCATTACAAACATACGAACAGACGAAAACTTTTATTGAAGAAAATGTATCAATAAAAATCATTAAAATAGGATTCTCACCGCTTTATGCGGAAAATAAGTACGTAACTTAAGAATTGTATGGAAAAATGGTCTACTCAATTGTAGCCGGAGCGAGCAATAAGTAAGTAAAAATACATATAATAATAATGAGAACTTTTCAAAGATAAGTGAACTACAGCTGACCTTTGTTAAGTTTTGGATGGCTCGGAAACAACAGGCAACACTCAGTTGTGTTGACAGAGTTTTCATGATTATCAAAGCCATAATAAGAAATGGCTTAAATGAGGTCGTAAAGCACAGGACCCATCGCACTTCATAAGAATTTAATGAGTCGATATTGCCAGTCCCAAAGTATGATAGTACGATGTATAAAATCTGTTTTACGATAAGGAAATACATAACAAACAGAACAAGTATATTTACAGCAATATAATTTGGTTAAAAATAGAAATGTGGGTGAATTCTTTATAATATATTGGTTAATCTGAAAATGTTACAAGGTTTCAGAATTCGATTGCTATCAACGAATATGACAAATGGTGTGTGCCTGATTTTTCTTTTCTTATTTGCATTCTGCACTTTACAGTAGATTAAAAGGATACAAAAAAGAAAGCTCTTCTAAAGTCATGGCTGCTTATACTCCTTTCGAAAGATGTAATATGCTTTTCCATCGTCTGATCTTCCGAATTAAAATAGTAATCAGTGACCTGCATAATCAAAAATTAAATAAATTTTAAGTTATCCCAATTTCATGTTTATGTAACAATAATAATAATTAAATACCTCTTTGCTGCCTATGTCAAGAAGTTTAAATTCGATGTACATCCAACATGTGATATTAAATATCAACGCAACAATAAAAAGCCCCTCATGTGCGACAGATAATAATAAATAAAAAATTATTGTTGAAGAGTTAATGCCGAGAATACGGTTATTCAGTCTCTTGCTATACAAAAGTGGCAACACTGGTAAAAGAGCTGAAAAAGGGTTACAAAAAAATTTGTATTTATAAAAACTCATTGCAAAAGCAATTGGTGTTCGTTAATTTAAAAGTTTAATTCCAACGGAAATATTATAACTGATTGATACTGTCTACCTCATCGTAAATACATAATATGTGGAAAAACCATTGAGATAATATTAATATGGAGACGACACCGCCTACATCACTTATGTTCCACTCAACATACGCCATGTGGCGTATGTTGAGCGGTTTTTTTTAATGGTTTTAAAGTGAAACGCATCAAATATGCCTTCGTGTGTGTTACGATATTACACAAATAATACAAATAATACGGAAAAGTGCAAAGGAATAACTTTCATCGGTAAGTACCTAACTAGATAATAATTTTTAAAACTTAGTTAGAGCAAAAAAATGGCGCACAGATTTTGTTCGTGGTGTCTCCTCCATACGTAGTAATATTATCTTAATGGGAAAAACAAGAATTCCTTTTTGAAAATTTTATTGTACTTTTTAAATAAGTATGAACTGAAAGGTTTTTAATATATTTTCGTAATGCTATTCGTCTGTAGATAGGAAAATTTTTCTTAATTAGGTACTAACCAGTAATTAACCAACAAACAGTTTGCAAAGCTTGTGAAATTGGAGCACCACCATCAAATTTCTTCGACTGCACAAATATAATTTGTAATGTAATTGTAAGAATCACCATTTGCACCACACAAAGAATCACATCTCTCAAGTTATTTTTATCTTCACAGTTAGGGCTCAATATAAACCATACACAATATATCATAACAAGGAGCCATATAAAGCCACCAAGATATCTAAAACAAATAAAAGATCAATGTTAATCATTTAAACAACTGGTACAAATTTAAAATTATTATTTATCATGTTATTCAATATTAAACATAAGAAAATTTTATTAATCCACTTACACTAATTCAATAAAAACATCCTTTCCAATAACAGGGGAGATTGAAAAAATACTTAATATCAAGCAACCCACTGGCCATGAGAGAAACAGTAAAGTATTAACATTTCGTTTTGCTGATGAAAACATAGGCCACAAACTCATGCCAAGCAATGGTATACTGAGCATCCACCTATATGTAAATGAATATCCCTAGAAATAAACAGTTATGATATAATATAATGAATCCATGCATTAATTTAACAATAGTCAATAACCATTTATAAAAATTAAAAACAAACATTTCATAAAATAATAAGTTGCATCTAAAATACATTACTCACAATAGCCATTGAACCGAATGTGTAACACAAAACTTCAACAGCCAATAAGGTGAAGCCCCGTCTATGGTATAACATCTTCAAAGTCAGTATCCAAAGCTTCACTGGTGACAAAGCATATAACCAGAGAACTATTGGCAGCAAGAAGTAAATATAATACTGAGGTGGCAAATTTTGTGCTGAAAATAAAATAATTAACATAATATTAGAATCTGTCAATAAACCAAGAGAATGTAAACTAATACATAGATATGATTACAACTTACCATAAATTAAATAACCATAGAGTATACCCAAAAATGTTGATGTGAACAAAATAATTTTATCAGCCTTTTTGTATAAATTACTTTTGGTTTGATATTTTTTGTTGGACACATCAATTTGTGATACCATGGATTGTTCCATCAGTGTGCGTAATAAATAAGCTATCCATCCCAAAAAGGAGATAGTAATTGTTGCTAGAAGTGGCTTCTGGTAGTAATTATGATAATAAACAAGACCAGCTAGACTCAAATCCATAATCTCTTCACTGAACATAATCAATTTCTCATAATCAGCATGCTCCAACAACATTTCTGTGAACCTTATTAATTCTTTCACCTTCTTACCATCTAAGGGTCCATATGGTTTATATAAAATAGATATGGCATTAGCCTCAACATCAAGTCTCTTAGTATTGTATTGTGCAAGCAGTTGTCTACTATTACTGTATAATGCTTTTGCTTTATTTGCCAATGAAGAATCAAGTAGATTTAATTTCAATTGACCCTAAAAGAACAGAAAGTATGTAAAGTAAAGAGTTGATTCATACTATCTCTTCTTTTTCTAACAAGTATAGGGAATTAATAGAAAAATTAAAACATTCCTTACAACAGAATTTACAGGTACAGGAATGGAGAGGAATGATGCCATCAGAGGTGTTAAGTCTGCTTGATTTAAATCAAATCTATGTTCCTGAAACATGAAATTTGTTTCAACATCAATATGTTTTTCTTCGTCTTGAATTTGTTGCACACCAGCTCCCCAAAGAACATATGGAGTTCTTGTTTCATGCTCATATCCAGTGCCATGTGAACCTGGAAATTAAAATTATTCTATTCACTATGAAGATTACAGTATTCTCAGCCAACGATGAACCTGATCTTATATGATCTAACAACACAAAATTCTACAAATATTTTATGAAAATAAGTATATACTTTTAATTAATAAAAAGAATTTATATACCCCAGTCAGTCATTCCATGATCTGCTGTCATAAGGAATGTTGTTTTTCCATCATCATTATAGAAACTCCTTATAAGGTACTCCATTTCTTTAATACCATCATCAACATTTTTTAGTGTAGTTAAAAAATTCCTAGAAATTTTAGAAAAGTATATAGTCCCAGTCCCTCAAAATACTTGAATATATTTTTATTTTTCTGTAGTATTTAAAAAATAGTAAATCACTTACGGTGTTTTAGGTTTGTGAGTATGACCAGATGTATCAGTCCCTAACAAATGCAAAAAGAATATTATTTTATTACTCTGTAATTTTTTCATTATGTTATTGTCATGTTTTGCTTTTTGTAAGAATTCCTTCACATCATCAAATACCCATTTATCTAGTAATGTAGTATTTTTATCTGAGCTAAACGATTGATCATAAGGGTCAAATTTCTTTACAAAAATATGGTCTTCTAATTTCTTGTCTTTGGTAAATATATCCACAATATCATATGCACCCCAGCACCATGTAAAGGAACTTTGATTAAATAAAGAGTCAAAATCTACAGGGTTCTCTTTCCATCCTTTGGCGACAGCTGATGGGTCTTCATAGAAACCAGCGATAATCGCAACATGTCCTGGGCGAGTTTCTGTGGGTACCCGTGTGTTGGAAATACCCCAACGTCCGTATGAGTTACCTATTGATCTAAAAATAGTAAATACTATATAGTACATTCACATATAATTTATTAAAATCAATGATGTTACACTCACCTTAAGTATGGCATAGTAGTATAATTTAAAAATGATTCAGCTCTAAGACCATCTACTACAAAAAGAACAAGCCTATCAGAAAGTGGCTCGTGTCTCGATTGATAAGGAGGAACATTTTTTACAATGGGTGACTTAAAATATATATCAAATATTGAGAACAAAAATACAATGTGAATGAAAATGCCAATAAAAAACATATTGAAAAAATTTCTTCCTAATTTATTTATCTATTCGGAAAAGTATAACCAAACATTTCAACCACTTTCAACCCAATGTTTACAAAGGGATGGTTTATTTAAAATATAATATAGAAGAAAACATAAAATACATTTTAGAACAAACAAATTTGATGAAACTTAATTGTTATTTAGTCATAAAATTTCCGGTTAAATTAATTTTTATTAAAAGTATTTAGAATCATGGAATCAACTGCAGTAAAATCCATAAAATTGTTTTGTGAATTGTGATGATAGATGACAGTTGACATATTTTGATGACATTGACACCACATTGGCACAATACACAATAGTGCGGTCTTAGATTAAGGATTGGTCTCCGCGCGCGCGCTACGACTAGATACCGCACCACCTAAAAACAATAGCTCTGTGAGTGCGGCAACTCATTTCTGTAGTGTGTGTTAGGCAATTTGTAAAGACGCTAGTGTGTGTGAAGAATTGGGCTGCCAGCTACATAAATTTTGCCTCATAAATGGGAAATCTGCCACCTTGGAAAGAAGTTTGAAAAATATTTTTTTTTCATCCTGACCTGGCCGGGAATCGAATCCATGAACGATTTGAGTCGCATGACTCAAATCCACTTGCGACGCTACTATACTATAGTCACAAAGGTTGTTTAAAAGTAAAAAAGCGGAAATAAAAAAAATAACATATTATATGAGTCAGTTAAACATGGTTAAACAGAAATAAATTATTGTTATTATACTTTTTTATACATGTGTTAGTAATAGTATTGAAAAATAAAGTTCAAATTATTGCTAAAAGATTTCCTCAACCACTTGTATTTTTTTGGATATGCAGTACGGCAACACCGAATGGCGTCGTATTTTCGTAGAAAAAATTTTCGAAGTAAAGGAGAAATTTCGAATAATACGATACTTAGTGATGGTACGTGATCCCTGTGTCTTTCTTATTTTTTGTTGTATTATTTTTAAATAGTTTTATGACACAAATAGGCATTTTACTTCAGATTTTGTTCAAAATCTTTATAAACTATCGGTTCGCCCTCTCCACACAATGCTTGTGACACGACTGGCTTGTGCCTGGCTTGGGTACGCCGATTTCGGCGTACTATTAGTTGCCGCATTTTTCAAGTACGCCGGCGGTATCTAGTCGTAGCGCGCGCGCGGAGACCAATCCATAATCTAAGAGTGCGGTTTTGACCGAATCAAGTATAATTATGGTACATTTACACATTATTTTTAACCATTCGCCTCGAAATATAATATTCGTCTTCTTATTCGAAAACTCTCATCTAAGACGCGAATCTCAAAGCGAATAGTTTACATAATATGCATCTTTTATATACAGCTTGCTATTCGCACGAATTACGGCCCTGCCTTCATACTAAACTGCTGAATACGCCGTTCGTACGGGAATAAAATGTGGGCGCGGTTTCCTTTATGTCTAATTTTTTCCAATAAACAAGAAGCTTATATCTAAGTGTGCGTCCACACTGAATGCGCGGTGGCGGCGGCCTAGGCGGGCGCGACGAGCGGGCGCTCGCGGTGGCCACACCGACGCGCGAGCTCAAGTAGCGGTTCGACGTTTTTCGGGTGTTGCAAACTTTGGACGATTTGCTATTTTTACTGGACAGTCCGATTTTGAGATGAGATCATTATAGAAGTTGTACACGAAATAAATAAAACAGAGGAATAACGGGTGAATCTTATATGAAGAATTGAGATTATACCCTACAAAATTACTGTGGTGTATATAAGTGTTTTAGATTGAATCGCACTTATAAATAAAGAAGTTTCACTTCAACAATTAAGTACTTACCGCTATTTTACGAAAAACAATAAAGGATATAATATAAGAAGTCGAGCGACAAGACCGAACTGGTTTGATACCCCCGCCGTCCGCGCATTGGGTCGCTTGCTGACTAGGCCCGTAGTGTGGCCAGAACGCGCGGATAGGAGAGTTTGAAAACTACGCCCGCTGGCTCGCTCATTACCGTCGCACTAGGCTTCCGCCATAGTCATTTCAATGTGGACGCAAAGGCGCGTTTCATACGTTTGATATTTCGCGCCCGCCGTCGCAACCGCGCTAGGCTCGCAGTGTGGACCTGCACTAATACACTGGAGATTTCAGTATGAACATTAACTTGTAACAAGAAAATATGACCTTGAATGACGCCTGTATGTTTTTTTATCCCTTTCACACCTAACTAATACATAAGCTTCTTGCCAATAAACACAGAAATAATGATTCCCACAGAGCAAGTAATATCAGATGATTCCTTAACTCCGGCGACATGAGCGTAGAGTTTAATTTTAATTAAAATATTATAGTTTCGTAAATATGATTTTTTGAGGCATCCGGCTGTGGGGTTCGTAATTCACGTGTATAGAGAAAGCTTTGATCAATATCAAAGAGGAAAAACCTTCAAGTAATGTTTTTATATCTGTGGGAAAAACAAATGTATGAGATGTAGTATGTAGGTATGTGACTACTGTTAGCTGTTTCACGGCGTAAACACTTAGAGCGAGCGCGCACGAGCAACTTAGTTGCCCGGCAACTATTTTGTCTCTGTCGCTGTCTCCTCGCAAAGTTTTGAACGATGCGCACACGAAAGCGACAGCAACGCAACTTTTTCTTTAAAATTTTCTGCATTTATCAACATGGATTTCGAAGAGACGGTTGTGGTCTGTGCTCTTGTCCCGCATAGTTCCCATTCTCGTGGGATTTCCGGGATAAAACCTATCCTATGTGTTAATCCAAGTTACCCTCTATATGTGTGCTAAATTTCATTGTAATCGGTTCAGTAGTTTATGCGTGAAAACTGAAAACCATACATACATTTCCTCTTTATACATATAATATTAGTATAGATATGTAATCGTAATTGAAAAAAGTTAAGTAAAACGAAATAACATATTTTTCTATGGCGTCGTTACTAGATTACGTTGCTGAATTTTGTTGAACTGTCTATGATGCCTATTAAAATGGCTCTACTATAGACAGAAAAACTACTAATAATAAAAATAACTTCATTAAAAACAATATTATTTAGATGTGTTATTTATTAAATAGGTTTGAAGTTGGTGCCAAGCACTAAGCACTTAGTATTAAGCCCGTGCACCGACATCAAACCTTATTAGTAAATAACACATCTAAATAATATGTAGTAATGAATAATATCAAACCTTTTTTATTTTTTACTTTTCCGTTTTTAACGAAGTTATTTTTATTTAATACTTTTTAGTTTATTTTTCAACACGAATCAAACGAGCCCAAACTCGATAAAGTTGAGTCAATATATTACTAAGTTCCTATGGCCACCTTCCGATTCCATCATCAAATCAGCGCTATGTCATAATAATGTTTCATCGCTATCCAATTTACATACGTATACAAAATTTCAGCTCAATCGGTTACCTGGAAATGAATCAAAGTTACTTGCTACATTTCAATTAAGTCATCGAGACCAGACAAAAAAGCTCACATAATAAAAACTACTGGGTTTATCCGAATAAAATTTATGGGACCAATTCCACACCATTCCGCATCAAACTAAAAAAGAATCACGTAAACCGGTTCAGAAACCTCGGAGTAATCGGTGTACATACATAAAAAAATATACCGGCAGAATTGATAACCTCCTCCTTTTTTTTGAAGTCGGTTAAAAACTACCGTGTACGAGAATAAATACGTACTATCGCTACGCCGGTTACGCGGCAACTGGCCGGCGGCCTCCGTCCGGCAACATTTTTGTCGCCGTGCGCGCACTCGCATTGAAACCAATAGATAGGGCGACAGTTGCGTCGCGGGCTTGTCTCCGAACCCGCGGACAAAAAAGTCTCCCGGGAGTTGCGTCGCTACGTGCGCGCACTTTCATACCAGCCCATAGGTGGGAGAGACAAAATTGTTGCGGAGACAAAATAGTTGCGGAGACAAAGTTGCTCGTGCGCGCTCGCTCTTATGCAAAACCTCCATTTTTTTTCTTAAGTTGTACGCAAGTAGTACGTATTTCCATAGAAATTCAAGGAACTTAGAATATCCAACGCTACTATTGATATTCTCCCGGAAGTTAGCTGAATAGAATAAGTATTATGTATAATATCACGGTTAAAATCCGCTAAACAGTCTCATTCAAATTTTATGCCTGTTTTGGGTTATTTTCCCCTTCCTCTAAAGCTCCCTCACAAAAAGATTATAGTAGTAGATAGTATAAAATAGTATTAGCAATGACTTTCGTCAAAACGCTAGGAAAAAAATGGACAAAAAGTAATCATCTATTGGAGCTTTATTATTGATAGAGATAGAGACATTATCAGATTTCAAATAATCGCTGTAGTTGTCCGAGATTGTTCCAGCAGCAAGTAAATTATATAACTCTTTCTCTTGACAACATTTTACGCTTTTGAAAACTAAGTCAACGGGCACCCTTTCCTCTACAAATTCTTCAGGTACTAATCCTAAAGTAGTATAAAGCCTGCGAACTTGACCTGCGCTTAACCATCCTCGTTGGCATGGATCAAAGCTTTTAATTACCGCCTCTAAGTGCCTGCAAATAAAAAAACAATTTTAAGAACTTCGGATATAAAAATATTTGATTTGATTGAAATGGATTACAGTTATTGAGTCGTATACCACTTCATGACAATTCTGAACCGATAGGCAGACTGTTAAAACATCTTGTCTAATTGTATATTTATTGTACCTACTATCTTTGAAGTGATAAAGCCTTAGACTACAACAGCTGTATGATAAAGTATTTACCTTGATTCAAACAGAACTGGCGCCGCTCCATGTCCTGCCCGAAAGAGCATGCAATCATCAATCAACTTTTCAAGAAAAGCAATTGGTTTAGGTGGGGCCTGAGATATTAACTTGGTGAGAAGAAAACGAATAAGTTCTGGAATTCGACGCTCTCGGAGATATGTTTCGGTTCTTACTACCGTGTTTAGAACCTGTTCTTTACGAAACGAAATTTTTACTTCTTCGTCAGAAATTGCAGGTTCCAGAAAACATTTACAAATTGGATTGAAAGGAGATTCTTTTCTAAATGTATCACTACTCTCTTCTTCCATACTCTAATAATTACGCGTTGTTCTTTTTAATAAAAAATGATATCAGATTACTTTTATAAATGCAACCTTACAAAATTGCAACGGTCAAAGAGCATTTAAATTAATAATAATTAAAGATAATGAACTATACAGGAAGATAGAAGGCAAAATGACTTCCGTTGTTTTTTTTTATATTTTAGGTTGTTTTTTCCAGATATGAACCTTCATACAGATTAGCGCCGTAGCGTAGGTCGAAATATTTGCTATCTTCATTAACTTAGAAATATAATATGTATATTGTATACTGAATAAATTGCGTGTAAAAAAAGACGTGTGGCACTCGGGGACTGCCGCGGTAAAGCTATTGCAAATTTGCAATTTGCATGCTAATTGCTATGCCTTCAAGCCACACCTCCGCGCCCGTCGGAGTGGGGAGCGTGAGGTTTTTCGTTACGCAATTTCTGGATTCGGTCCCCGCGCTCAAGGCCCGCCATAGAAGCTATGCAATAGCTTAATATGTACTTTTAAAAGTATTTAATTTCTAAATGAATTATGCTCTCATAAAATGAAACAAGTACGTATTGAAAAGGTATTGAACACAGTATTGAACACGTATTGAATATCCATTTCTTGATCCATTTGTCCAAAATACAGATATAGCAATACTTTTACCACCAAGAGTCATCCTGTCACCAGTGAAGGCATAATTTGTCTTATCTGTGGCTTTGTAACCGCTCTGGAAATACAAATATTTTTATTGCATTGCTCTAAGTTTTAACAATTTTTAATTTAATGTTTTTTATAAAAGCTAATGTGCGAGTTTGGTGTGCCTTATGTCGATATAATAAATTATAAGTCATGGGGAAGGATAAAAATGAGACACTTATTGGAAAAATCGACGATGGTAAGTTTACAAAGAAATGTTATTTCTGTTTATTAAGCTCATATTATTGCGTAATTATTCTAAGATTATTGCATTATTTAACGGATAAACGTACGAGGTAGAATGTAAATTAAAGTGAGATATTCGAAAGTGTATATTAAATATATTTTAAACTTTAGAAGGTGACACAGATGTTCGTAAAACAGCACAGGAAATGGATGTTATTCGACAAAGAACTATTGCTTACGAGTACCTTTGTCGCCTGGAAGAGGCCAAAACATGGATGGAAGCCTGTTTAAAAGAGTCCTTACCTCCAGCTGTTGAATTTGAAGAATGTTTAAGGAATGGCGTTTACCTGGCTAAGCTGGGCCATTTCATTGCACCTGACTTACTTCCTTGGAACAAAATATACGACATTGATCAACGGCGATACAAGGTACCTTACTTTATTGTACACTATATTTAATCCGTCAGTCCTCGGATCACAGACACAATAGAAAATCTATTGTGTCTCGGCCCGATCGGGCCGCTCGGTGGTCAATGGGTTAATATCATTTTAAAGTAAAAAATAAGTTAGTATCGTCATTAAAATTTTGCATTACAAACCAATATATTTTCCGTTGTTTGCCTTGTTGGTAGTGGTTTGATTCATTCCTCTTTTCAAATGGCAGAATGCTTGTCATGTTTTCCGTACAACAAATAAATTAACAATACGGTCACACTAGCTCATATTTAATCAGAATCGTAGCGTGCCTTAACAGGGCCCCGTATAAAAATTTGTTTGGGGGCCCTTAGGAAGTATCTAAAGATTTCTCACAAAAGCGCACGTTGGGGGCCCCTTTGGCGCGGGGGCCCCGTATAATTGATACGGCAGATACGGCGGTAGCTACGCCCCTGTATTTAATGCTAATTTTATCAAATATTCTCACTATTTGGAAAAGATCTTGAAACCTTCAGGACAAGGTCTAATCTATGCAAAATAAGCAAATATGTTAAATTTGTGTTTGGAATTTTTTTTTGTATATTTCAGGTTATGGGACTACAGTTTAAACATACCGATAATATAAATAAATTTTTACAAGTATTGCAGAAAACTGAATTACCTACGGTAATTATAACTATTTTTTTTTCTGTTATTCTATTCATAATAATTATCTATTATTGAAATAAAATAATGTTGGCTATTATAAATGTAATATAGGTATTATATTTGTTTTTTATCAGACTTTCCAACCAGAAACAACAGATATTTATGACAATAAGAATATGCCTAGAGTTATTTACTGCATCCATGCATTAAGTTCTCATTTATTTAAACTAGGCAAAGCTCCAATAATTCATGACGTCTTTGGAAAAGCTGTTTTTACGGGTAAGAACGATATTTTATATAATATTTTCTTAAATTATTTATTTTCATATTATAAGTATCAATAAAATGTGTTATTCCCCAACTCTCAGAGAACACATGGTCCATTGCTTGATCACTCTTGTCACCTTGAAAGTTGTGGTCCTTTGCACTATGAGGCTTTGATGTTGGTTACTGCACTCAAAACAAAATTATATAATTTTTTTTATTTATTTCACCTTTTTTTAGATGAACAACTAGATTCTGTTTCAAAGGACTTGCAAAAATGTAAGCATCCTTTACCAATGTTTCAAAAGATCAGTGGCATCCTGTCCAGCAATAGCATTGATGACAATGCAAGTACCCACAAAGCATTACAAGAACTCAATGATTTATTAGATACAGAAAAACCAATAACAGCAGCTTTATTGAACCCTCAGCTTAAGTTGAAATATGTCCAGAACCGGTTAATAGATACATATAAGGATATTTTGAAAAATGCAAAGTATGAAAAAATACAAGTGGCCCATAATCATTCTCTCAATGACAGTTATGTCCCTGATGATTATGATGAAATGTTGACATTGGTGGAAATTCAAGGACACATAACTTCTACAAACTATAAGTTCTTGTGGAAATCTCTGTGTTCAGCTTGTCACAGAAATGATGTTAATAGTTTACATAAAATATTCAATGAAGAATGGGTTAAATTAAAAGACTACAACCCAAATAACCTTGATTTTTACTGTGATGTGGTCCAAGAATTGACAGAAAATAGTAAAGATGTTGATGTAGAGAGCATCACAAATTGGCATAAAATATTTCAAAGCATCATTTATGATGGTAATAACAAATCTCTTGAACATGTTGGCCATAAATCAGCCATATCTGATGTCAACAGGGCATTAGATGAAGGCAGCCCTGATGATTTATATGTAGCTTTAACAAATCCAAAATTGGGACTTAAGTTTAAAATCAACAAGTTTGCTATGCCATTATTACATGAAGAGATGAGATTGGAAAAATGTGAATTGGATAAAAATCTTAATGAAAGTGAGATAGCTGCATCTGTGTCCTATTTGACTTCAATAGCTTCTATCTCCGAAGCAGTTGAAAGAGGGGATGAAGTGGCAGTCTGGAATGCCCTTAACTCTAAGCAGATACATTTAGAAATGTTACGTCCGCATTGCCGCCGCCGATATTTTTCTGCTTTAGTTTCTGCTCTTGAATTTAAATTTAAAGAACAATGTGAATGCCCTTTGTTAACATTGGAGGATGTAAGAGACACAATTGAAATGGTTAACATGAAAGATGACAATAATGATGAGTGTATGTATTTATTCATATGAAATTTTAATTGTATTGTTACTTGTATTAACTAAGTAATGAGTCACTTTTTGTTTTCAGTGATAGAAGTAGTTGATTATATAAACAAAGCAGTTGCAGAAGAGAATGTCAACACTTTAATAGCATTATTAAAGAGCCCTTGCCTCAAAATTCCAATAACACTACATAAAGAAGAATATCATCTGTATATGAGAACATTGAAGAAAAGGCTGTTAAACAAAGAATCTCAAAATCTTTGGCTGGATGATATTCTTCAAGCCATTAATGATGTTAATATTGAATCATTGAAAGTCAAAGAATTGACTGATGCAATTGTTGAATTGAATCTGGCTGTAATTAAGAATGATCTAAATACATTTTGGAAAATGTTGATGTGCCCACTTCTCTCTGATTCAAGTTCAGTTGATAGTTCCTGTAAAGAGGTGTATTTTCAAATGTTTTGTAAGGCCATCAAGAAAAAAGGACATTACATTTGCCCTTGGATAGTGTGCCATACAGAAGCTGGTAATACTGTCTATATAGATGTGGAATCTTACACATACAGTTGGACGACACCAAAAGATTTTGTACCTCACGCACGCTACTTGACTAAGAAAGATATTAAAGCTATTATAGAAAAAACAAATAAACACCACATCAATTCATATAAACAGATGCATTTTGAGAAAACATTGATTAAGTTTCAAGCACATTGCAAAGGCTATTTAATGAGACAAAAAGTTGAAAGATACAATTATTTTAAAGATAATATAGAATCCATAATAAGAATACAATCATGGTGGAGACAGATTTTGATTCAAAGAAAATATGGGACTTTGATTAAAATGAAAGCTATTGAAGCTAAATTGAAGCAAGAAAGAAAATTAAACCCCTTAGCTTGGTACAAAGTACAGGTAAATATTTTATATTTGCAGTCGATTTAAAATATCTCTTGTTAATTTCAATCATTTTACTATTTCATATGTATCTTTATACTTTTAGTTTTTTGAATTAAATGTAATGTGTAATAATTATTTTATATTTTGTACAGGAACAAAAAATAGTCAAAATACAGGCTCTTTGGCGAGGCCGGCGTGCTCGGGAAGCATTCACTTCGTTGTTCCACTCTCCCAACCCACCATTACGAGTTGTCAAGAAATTCATACATATGCTTGACTTTACCACTGACGATTATGATAGGGAAATCGAACTTCAGACATTAAAATCTGAAGTTGTCCAGTCAATTCGGAAAAATCAGGAACTATCAAAGCAAATTGACGATATGGACTTAAAAATTGGCCTACTAGTACAAAATCGTATTGCTTTACAAGAAGTCGCTGCTCACGGCTTGAAACTTAACAATTTAGTGAAACATAATTCTATGAATAAGTTGACTGTAAATAAAGATGCAAAGGGGTCCCTTGCAACTATCGCAACTGCGGTTAAGGGTCTAAAATCTCTCACTAAAGAAAGCAAAAGGCTTTTAGACGGCTACCAACATCTATTCTATGAATTGCAAACAAATCCAACATACTTATCTAAACTTTTGTTTTGTATACCACAAAATAAAACGAATTCTTTTCTACAAAATGTCGTTCTGAGTCTTTATAATTTTGGCGCATATACCAGAGACGAATATTTGTTATTAAAACTCTTTAGATTTACTTTGGAGGAGGAAATTAGTTGTAAGGTCACGAAACCTTTCGATATTATAGCATCTACACCTTTGGTCCTTAAAATGGCAGTCAGTTTGTCGAGGCAATTATCTGGTTTAAATAGCCTTCAAACCATAATAGGACCTCTAGTGGAAAAAATAATACAGGATAGAGAGTTAAACATTGAAACAGGTCCAGTAGAAATTTATAAAGCTTGGAGAAATGAGACTGAAATGAAAACAGGCCAAATTTCGTAAGTTTTATTTAGAAAATTAGTACTACTATAATATTATTTGGTCTTCTTGTGTATAGAAACTTTATTAAATAAAAAGAAAAAGTCCTCACACGTTTAAATAACTGCATAGCGCATAACTAAGGAATGATTATTAAGATAATAAAATACTTTTCTATTCACAGAAAACTGCCATATTCCGTGACCCAAGAAGAAGCCCTTAATTATCCTGAAGTTAAAACTCGTTTAGAAAAGGCACTGACTCAATTAAAAGCTGTTGTAACAATGTTCTTGGACAAAATAACATCATCCACTGATTTATTGCCTTTCTGTATTACATACATGGCGAGGGTTTTACACAGATCATTGACATCGAAATTTCCTCATACACCCGAAAAAGATGTTCTAAAGGTGTGTTCATTTTTTTTTCTGCTAGAAGATTGCTTAAAATTACTTTTTTACTTGGTTTGAGAAAGTTCAATAACTTTCTAACTCAGAAGTGTTTACTTTTATCGCGTCATATGTGGCGCGGAGTCCTTAAAGCATATTGCAAATATGTATTCTTTACGTATTGTAAGGGTGAGGGAAAGGGTAAATACAAAGAATCCCCAACAACTATTCATTAAATAGAAACTGATAACATCCTGTTACTATAAATTTATAAAGAATAGAAAAAAATCGATCACGAGGCGGGACTCGAGTCTCGAACCCCGGAATGGCGCAAAAGGATGCGGATTTTTTTCTATTCTTTATTATTAATTTATAAAGCATTTGAATGCCATAAAACCAAAAATATCAAATCCTGTTACTATTCTAATTCATAATACTATATGATAAACATATACAATCAAATCTGCTAGTTTCAACTTGTTGATCTTCACTTCTTATTCAACTCAAGTACAGTTCAAAATGTCTTATTACTTTTCAGGTGATTGGAAATCTGGTTTACTATCAATTCTTCAATGCTGCGATAGTGGCCCCTGATGCATTCCATATAATCAACATGCCGAATGGCAGTTGCCTAACTACCGACCAACGAAAGAATCTTGCATCTATTGCTAAAATTTTACATTTCTCTGCGGCGAAAAAAGGGGTGAGTTGTTAAAATATGTATCTGATCCGCTTGATATTTTTTCTGATTACTTCTGGAATAAATTACGTAACATATCCGTAAAATAACGTTTTTTTTTTTGTTGTTGTTGTGTAAATAAAAAGGCTAAACATTAAAATTTTATTACATCATTTATTTAGTTTGGTGAGGAGTCAAGTCACCTCCGCTGTCTGAATCCTTTCATAGTGGAGTGTCATGAGAAAATGAAAGAGTTGTTCAGACGATGTTGTCGCGGCCCAACATTGGAAGAATATTTCGCGGTCGATGAATATACGGAAGCCACTTTACTTCATCATCCACACATCTACATAACTATTCAAGTAAGTTATATTATACCAACCTGGACTAGACAAACGTAGTCCTGTCTTCGTGCGAACTGTAAAATGCGTAAATTTTAAATAGAGATAAGTTTTCTTAATGTTTTTAAGTTATCAATAAGTGGATGGACTAACTGTCCCTCAAAAATGAGAAATCAGAAAAATAAAGCTGATAATCTAAACTGCTAGTTATTTTTGAAACTGCAAAATCAATAGCAAATGCAGGTATAAGTCAAAGGTAAAATTGAATTTTCTTAATACTTTGTTCTTTCAGGAAATAGTAGACACCCATGCGCTTCTAATAGAATACCAAGACGTGATTGCGCCCGACGCGGACGACCGGCTCAACGACTTGCTCGACGAGCTCGGGGATGTGCCCAGCGTGGCGCAACTTGCTTCCAGAGATGTTACGATGGTGAGTTTTTAAGGATTAATAATTATACTTTGATTTCCTTCTTGTGTATATAATATATTATGTTTTGATAAATCAATGATTTAGCTAAAGTTCGACATTTGAAAGTATTTTCGAGATACCCTCGATAAAAAAATGTAATATGCGTATGTAAAAAAAAACTTGCGAATATTTTTTCCACAATAGCAACAATTATGTTATTAAATGTTTGCCAAATAAAACGTGTTTATTTTTCGTGTCTTATAATAACGATTTTAAAAATTAATTCTTTTAAGTTAATTCTTGTCACATAAGATATTATAATAAAAAAAAATGATATTGTCCAGGTAAATAACGAATGTTCTGGCTACCGCAAATTCTTTGCTTGGTTTAAATATTATAAGATTAGCTTTCTCCAAACATTATTTTATTATGGACGATAAAGTGCGAATGCAAAATTCTATAACACAAATGTTATTCGAAGTTATACCTGTTTTAGTATATGAAACAACCGCGTAAATAGAAATATGTAATACTAGCGACCCGCCCCGGCTTCGCACGGGTGCAATGCTGATACTAAATACACTACAGAAAAACTGTGAACGTTGTACATATATAAAAACATAGCGGCCCGCTCCGGCTTCGCACGGGTATAAAATATATAGCCGGGCGGCCGGCCGGTACCGCCGCAAACGCTACGTCCCGCAATTTTTAAATCTGTAATATCTTCGAAAATATTCACTTCAATCATACGGTGTAAAGGGCCATATAGATCTATATTAAATGAACAATGTATTCAAGGTATTTAATTGGTTAAGGATTAATGCTGTATTGGTTAAAATCGCTTCGAAAATTAGCCATTATTTGTCGTAAAAAGTAAATGACAAAAAAAAGTTATTGTGGGTTATCCATAAGAGATAGACATATACCATCGCGGACTTTTCTGTAGACCTTTTCAATGTGTATAATACTTAGTATATTATTTTGATAAAACTCGTAGGGTTTAGCCTGCGTTTGCAATGTAAGCGGAAAAAATGTAATTTTTGACGACATCACATTAGAAACCTAAAAATAAAAGTACTTCTCCTTTTTTTATTTAATAGATGTTATTATACATATAAACCTTCCTCTTGAATCACTCTATCTATTAAAAAAAACCGCATCAAAATCCGTTGCGTAGTTTCAAAGATTTAAGCGTACAAAGGGAGATAGGGACAGGGAAAGCGACTTTGTTTTATACTATGTAGTGATGCTTACCTACAAAATTTCAAAAAACAAGTTTTTGTAGGTAATGTAAGTCAAGCCAATATTATTTTCTAATGCAAGTACATACATACACGTATTCGTGAGCAAGGGTGGGTCAGTGGTTAGTACCTCGGTATTCAATCAACAAGGCGAAAATTCTAAAGCCGATGAGCATGCTGCATGTTGCACGTTGTTATATTCATTATTATTATGCGTTACAGCAAGTGGGTGATTGCGAAGAAAATGCCCGATTGGAAGTGTGTTTGGCTCTTGTAAATAAATTCCAAGCGCCTTCTGACGATATGACCGATTTGAACAAACTTTTTATTAAAACTAAAGAGTTGTGCGTCGCTATTATTCCCTTTTTAAACGGTAAGATTATATTTGATCTAATTTTTAATGAAACGTTAAATGTATGTTATTTTAACAATTAAATTGATATTATAGGTGAACATTTACTAGAAGCAATATGTATTGGCACTACGAAAGAACAACAAGAAAAATACAGTGAAAAAGTACAAAGGCGGATATATTCTGGCCAAGCGAGACCCGACGAAGCGATGTCATTGCGTGAACATATCGCAAAATTACGACGTAATTTGCAAATGTTAGAAGACGAAGGCTATGTGACGAGAGAAGATGGATACCAAGCCTTAATCACATCCATAGCTTTGGATTTGTGTAACAAAGGGAAGTACAGACAAGCGCAAAGGCGCGCGTTAGCAACGTTGACGCGAACTAAACAGAGTCTCTTGGAGAAGACAAAATATTTTGAAGAGAAGTGTAAATCATATGATCAGTATATTAAATCGTGTCTTGCTAACCTTCATGCTGGAAAAAGGTAAGTGATCTCATAGTGTATGTTTATAAAAATAAGTACTATAATTTTTATTATGATTAACTCTATTATTATTTTCAGGAGCGTTCATGCGTGCTTGCGTAGGTCCGGTAAGGATGTTCAAAAATTGAAATCAAAATTAACAGTAAAGTACTCTGGTGCTAAATTGTTGGAAAGGGGAATTCTGTTAGAGATAGATGGACTTTCAACATCACAGTTCAAAAATGTTCAATTTGAAATTACTCCAACAGATCATAATGGTGTTTTTACAATAAAAGGAAAGTTTATGGGAGTAGAGATGGAATCTGTTGATGTTGACATACAAGATCTTTTGCAAAAGCAGTATGAGGGCTGTGCGATAATGGATATGTTTGGCAAAGCTAAAATAAATGTCAATTTATTAATTTTCTTATTGAATAGTAAATTTTATAAATAATGTTATCATTAAAGCTTTGACGAATGGATAAGCTCAAATGTGTTGAGATCTGGGCAAGACCATCTTACTATAAACGGCATAATAGAACGCCAATAGAGAATCGCGAACTTAAGTATGTCGGAAAGTCTAGTATATGTACACTAGATCCTTCTAAGATAATAATATTTGTTCTTTGTTGTGTTTCGTAAGGTTAATGGTGTATTATTAATTCTATATTGTGCGATACTAATATGTATAATAATATGGACTCTAGTCGTCCGATAATATAATACTTAACACCATTTTTTTTAATCCTCTGAGAAATTAATTTACACCATATACAATTTTATACATTTATTAAGTACCTACCTTAATATTCTTTTGAAATATCGTAAGGAAATTCAATGCAATATCAAACTGAGAATAGAAACGCTATGGAGCATACAAAAATAGGTAAAAAATACAAATTTTCTAGTTTTCCTTTTTGCATTACAAAAACGATTTATTTTATCTCACTCTTGTATCGATATAAAATTCATAAGTTTACTTATTGTTATTATTAATCAATAAATAATTACCTATGACGTCATGGGTATTTATTGAATCGATCCTATTCTTAGATGAATCGCATAGTTGGTATGTTTTCAATTATTTTTAGTTGATCGTCAGGTCGCGGTTAACAATTTCTTATAGTGATATGATCTTGGCCAGACCAAGAGTTATTCCATAATAATTGAATGAATGAATTTAATGGTGTATTTGTTGTGATATTATCCTTTAAGATCTGTTAATTTTTAAACAGTATTGGTTATGCTAGGTCAATTAGGATATGGTGTGTACTAATTATTCATTTTGTAAGTTATTTTTTCAAGGACCATTACATGTATTGTTGTGATTCATATCATTATATCATAAATCATGAATTAATATATTATAAAGTTTTGTTTGTTGAGTGTAATTGAATTCAAAATCATCATTATTTTATTACATTTAACATGTTTCTTAATCCTGCTGATTCTGCTGTAGCATTCGTTGTGGAAGGTGATAAACAATCATTTGATCACAGTTTGATTTCATATTATTTCAAATAAACAAGCTTGAAAATTCGCTTACCAATTAATTAACTGGTGCTTGAAACTTATCCGTTGTGGTTTCTTAATTTCTACTCTAGTTTACTCCAAAAACGACAATCAAAATTAATATTGTCTGTGATTATACTCATACTGGTCATTGGATATAAATCTAAGCGTATAGGAATTATATTATAAGGATTAGGATTAAATTACTTATTCAAATCTGTAGTATTACATGGTATTACTGTGAGCTGTATTTGCTTTGTTCCATGTTATCACCATTAATTTGCAATGATTTAGTGGTAATTTCGAGGTATACATATAGAAATCGGGATAACAATTAACAACCCAGGGAGTGCAGACTCCATATTATTTTATTGGTCTAGTTTTCCAATACCTGTAAATATTGAAACAAATTATAATGTATAGAAATGAAAACGTATATCACAGGAAAAGTGTTAACTTGTCTGCTTGTTTTTTGCTGAGGTCCCTATTGGGTCAATTTCTTTTCTGTAGCCTTGGCTGCTCTCACCGAAATCCGGCCCTGATTTTAACATTCCGTAACGAAATGATGATCTTATAAGAAAATATTTTAATTTACTGTAAAACGTAAATACATAGCTTTACAATCTGATTACACAATTTAGTACCTTTTATACACCAAAAATGTATTTAAACTATGTACCTAACTACTAATCTCAAACCATAAATATGGTTTTTTATTATACTATTGAATAATCTTTACACTGTATGTTGTATGTTATAAATTAGTAGTATAATTTATAATTATTTAACATACACTAATTAAATAATGAATGTACTTTTTTGTTCTTCATTAATGTTTAAATTGTACAACTTAAATGCACCAACATTTTTGTTTTAAGACGCTTTGACAATTTTTAAATTAAACAAGACCTTAGGTTTAGTACAATATTTACAACTAATCTCATTCTCAACTAATTATGTTAATGTTAATTAATTTCGTACAATAAATGAGGCTAATTTGACTATTTTTGTTTTATTTTGTAATCATTTTTAAATAAAATATCATCAATAATTAATTAATTTTAGGTATATTTTAATACTAATGTACACACTACACACATGGTTGGCATCATATAACATTTTTATATTGTAGCGCTGCAGTAGCGATCCTGTCGTTAGATGTGTCCTCTCGTCCACCCTACGGGCCCAGATTCAGTCGCTATGCGAACGCGATACTGTCTTACTTCTGTACGATGCCGATGTAGTACTTATGCAAACGCGATTAATTTATGCTACGGCTACGGCCTACGGCACAAAAATACCAGCGAACAGCGATCGCTACAGTTGCAACAGACTCCGATGAGACAACATTAGTCACGTAGACTTTTACACGTTTTTTTATAAAAAAGCTAAATCGTAGTAACTAAACCTAAGCAGCATCATTGATACTCCCGCCCGACTAGGGCCCTTCCGGCCTCCTCCACTCAAGCGACAGCCCAAGCCTTAGATCATTAAGTAATGATCTAAGGCCCAAGCCGAGGTTCGAGATCCCCGTCAATTGGACCCCCGGACGCCCTTGCGCATGTCGCTACCAGGGTGAACCTTCAGTTCACCCCCGCGTCCGCGTTAAAATGTAGAAGCCAGTAGAATCCCTTCTGGCTAACATTGAGAAACACCACACACAAAAAAATGATGGATACTAAATATTACTTATTACTTTGCGTATTACTATTTTCACTGAATTTTCTCGCTAGGAATTAGGATGCTACGCCCGCGCGCAAGCCGCCGCCACCTGAACAGCACCTGAACAGCAGTCCCGCGCGGAAGCGCTTGTTTCCGCGCGGAAGCGCCAGTTTCCGCGCGTTCATCTGTCCTTAGCCTTATGCAGCACAGTTCATTGAATTGGCGCAGTCAGCGCCAGGATAATGTTCGCATTGGTTATTATTTAATTCAAATGCCCCCAGAGTAAGGGAAAATTAAAGTGAAAAGTGTTAAAAATTCCATTTCACTATTTGTATCGAGGATGGATGATTTTCCATTTTACGAAAGAGTATCGAAATATGGAAAACAATGATAGACAATAGAGTTTCTAAAAATTCTAAGAAATCTATCATGTTCCCACTTCTTTCTAAGGGGGCGTCCATAAATTACGTGGTGTTTTTTTCAAATGTGTGTGAAATGAAAACGGATTTATTCTGAAAGTACATATTACAATACATGCCTCCGTTTCGTCTGAGCCCATATTTTTTCTATAGAAATTAGAATAAGTTAAATTAAATAAGGTTGAAGTCATTGTTCTAGCGGGGCAACACGTGTGCTTGGTCTTAAAAAATGGCCGTTCTGTTCCCAAATCCCACCATAGACTATACAATATACCACAGATCGTAGACAGAGAAACCAATAGACAAATTGATAGTTTATGTCGCATTCACACAAGAAAAAGAGCAACTTATGCCGGTGTTGTGTAAAGAAATGAGAGAGAACGATAAAATTTTTTGTTTCACCCAGCGTGCCACTTTTTTCAAGAAAAGAAACCTACTTTGCTAAACAAAGTTTGACAGCTAACTATCGTCTTCCCTAAAAATATAGTTTTTACATGTTCTAAGTTACGTAATTCATGGTATGTTTGGTTTTTAATGATTTAGACTTACTGTTAATACCTTATAAAATAATACCATGGTGCGGTGTAGCGTTAAAGGGTGTTAAAGTGATAGTGGAACGAAAATGCCTGGATTGTCTTTTCACTCGTAAGTATACAACTCTTTATCAGTTTATAGGCCTTCATGATATTTCAGCGTGTTAATATATTTAGTCCAGGAGGAATCGGCGCATGAGTACCGAAAACTATTCCACCTCAATTTTTTTACGTGATCCTCTTCAAATTGCCCTACTGATGATATAAATGCATGTTGCCATGGGGCAACCCGGTGCCATATTGTTTAAACCGAAATTGTTTAAACAATTGCAAGGAATTGTTATTTTTCAACCGGACAAATTTTTTTTATATTTTTTATCGAAATACCAATAAAAAAGGTCCAATTACTTTTCACGATAAAGTTAATATTTTCAAAGATATGAATTTTTTAAGGTTTGAAAAATCTCAAATTTGGGTACTTTCGACCCATGAAAAATATATTTAAAAAAAAAATAATATATAAGTAATATTTTTTTTTCAATTCTCTATACAATAGTTAATAATATTGTTAATAGAGATTTAAGAAAATTTCATTGTTTATATCTGTTTTTTAATTGTTAACTTCGCGCGCTCACAAGTACGCGCCGCTTACCTTTAAGTATCGCCGTCTCTCTCTTACTCATGCGCTGCATCGGCCTCTGTGTCTTGAATCATTATTTATCATTTATCTTAAAAACTATCAACTTTATCAAGATTTCTAAAGAGAGCAATCTTATTAATAATTAAATTGTCTACAATTTGTTTCTTATATATTTTTTTCTGAAATCAATTTTTTTAAAGTTATTTAAGCATAAATTGAAACATGTAATTAAAATTACTTTTTTGTCAGTTTATATTACTTTTTTGTTATTGAAACAGAAAGTAAGGTAAAAGACCCAGTTATTGACACTGGCCTAGTTGTTTGACACTCGCAATTTGATTTTAATTAAAAGAATGAAATGTTCTCAAAAAACCAAAGATCTTAAAATTTTTAATTCAAAAATTATATTTATTAATTTATTAGAATTGATTTGTTTTTTTTTTAACTAAAATAAAATTTAAAGTGTCAATAACTAGGTCTTTTACCTTATTAATTACATTGAATAACTTCTTCAAACGAAAGTTATAGATGGAGAAGTATGAAATAATAAAACAAGATTTAAAAATAAGTATTTATTTATTATCAATATTATTTTTATATATTATATTCTTACAGTCTTCTGAATCACAACCACATAGAAGTATGCAACTTATATTATTTTTTTTACAATAACAAGCTTTGGTTTTACAGGCTTTCTTACAATTACACGGTTTTTTAAGATTAGTTGGGAATGGGCTTTTATTCATAAATAAAGGTAGCAAAGTACCATTCTCTAATTTGTAGCCGAAATTCGTAAAATCTAATGTTTTATATAGGGGATTCAATGCATTTTTCCAAATATACGTTTGAGCAGAAGCTCTAAGTGCATGCAATTGCAAGGCATCTGATGTGCACGGAATTTTAGACAGATTAATATTAGTACCAAAGCTACGAGAAAAAATTATTTGTCTAGCTTCATCTGCGGTGCTACCTTTTTTACCCAAAATATTTAAATACAAGGTTTCTAAACCTTTCAACTCCTCACTACTTAATACTAAGCCATTACCAAGAGGGACTAAAGCATCACGATTTTCTTTTATTTTCATCATTTCTAAAGCTTTTTTTTTGGTGCCAATTTTACTAGTCGTATCACAGCCCGTAAATGCGTGTAAAGCAGGTAAAGCTTTGTGACACGAAAGAAAGCGTGATTTTTTATTATTAATTTTCATCCACAGTCCGGAACAACCACTTTTTTTCAACTGTGACCAATAATAAATACATAATACAAAAACATCAGTGTCTACACTGTGAATTATTATTTCAGAATTCAACTGAATATTATAAGCAGCGTGACAAAAAATTCGAGTATCAGCCTCAATGTGATTGTTTAGTAATTCTGGTACCTCTACAATTTTTTCACCTCGAATACTAAAACATTTACAAACATTATCAAAGCCGCCAGAAATAATTAGTTCTTGATCATCAGTAAGTGAAACGTACTGTAAAATATTTTGACACAGAAATCTTACTAACTCTAGCTTATTTTTCGGACTTGTCAGAAATGTTGAAATATTTTTAGGGATTTTAGTATTGGGCCCTTGAATAACTATTTCACATGTTTTTATATTTTTGGCTCTTAATGCAGATTCTAAAAACTTAATACTTTGATTGTCATACCTATCAAATATAATATCAACACGCGTAACTTTCGGCTTTTTAAAATGTGATGTAACATAATTAAAAAATGTTGTAGCAAATTCACCAAACGTTGCATGTTTAGAAAGCTGCAACTGATGTACTACTGTCATTCCATCAAACAAATGTATTTTTGAATTTAAAGAAGAAAATGAAGTCATCGAAGTTACAGTACACAATGTTTCTTTCTCAATCTCTTCCATTAAAACAGATTTAACAGATTTTTTATAAAAACCATCATTATCAGCAAGAGCTTTTGGATAATTTAATAACTCGTATTTTGCTAAAGAATCTACACTATATTCTCTTTGAACACACAACATTAGAAGTTGTTGAATGTCCATTAATTCTTTGGTTTCTTTCAGTTCTTTACTGTTTTCATTTTTAGGTTTAGTTTTTTCAGTATACGCAAAATTTTTTACTAAAACTCTAGGCACACGATCGAAAATACTTTTATCTTTACGAATAATACGTTCTTCCATAAAAGATTGTAATAAATTTTCACCATTTTCTTTCAATGATAATAGATATTTGCTTGTCTCTTCACTTGCTAATTGTCCATTTGAAATATTAAATAAGCTTGTGCAGCCTGTCATATTATCAAATATATTTTTACTCTTTAAATTATTTACAATAATGTCAACATCTGTATCGTCTCTTTTAATTTGACTCGGACTCCATTCATGATGACTAAATGCGCGAATATCATTCGCAGGATCATCATCATGTAAATCACAGAAAGATAAAAATGATTGGTGAATAGAATTTTTTAAAGGGTACAGCAAAATCCACCTTTGCATAGCATGTTCATTCTGTGTTATGCCTATTAAACCACCACTAATTGCTGATGATCTATTTTGAGACTGCTCTAATGCTAAATCACTTCCAACACCGTTAAAAATACCCTCTTTTCTCTTGACTGACATCATTCCACGGTTTAAATCAAACATTACAATATTGGGCAGTTGAAGCATATCTTGAAGATATAGAGATACTCCTCGCGCATATAAATAATGATTCATACTAAAAAAGTAAGGCAACATTTGTCGCGTTGATATCAAATGAAGCTGGAAATTTCCTTCTCTATCAGCTTTAATCGAATCAAAGAGAATTTCTACCATTTCACAATATCTATTTAAGTATAAAAAGGTCTCATTTTCATGACTTTTAGTATTTAAAAATTCTATGAACTTATCAAGAAACCATTTAGACGCAGTAATTATTTCTGAAAAAATTTGACGAACTTTACAGTTATCGCGATCAACTATAGCTTCTCTTAATAAATTGAATAAGGGTAATTCTAACAAATATTTGTCATCTGAATTATCACAGCACTTCAGATACTCCATTATTTGTAGTACTTTTATACTTTCATACAGAAGTTTATGTGCTCTTACGCCTCTGTTATAATGTAAGCCACTAAAGATTGATTGCACAGTATTTTCACCATAAACATCCCCATCGACTAGAATATTTTCAATGCCAGAACCAGCTAAATACTGTCCCAAACAATGAAGCCAGGTTTTTTGCAAATGAAAAGTACCAATTCTTAATATTAATTTCGGAAAAGGAGTAGGAGTTTGCATTTGAATAACCTTAGCTATCAAATATATTGCCATATCTGCACTTAAAACGCTATATTCTTTACCTATTTGTTCATTTAATAAAATATAATTCTTCATCGCTGTAAATACAACATCGTGTGAAGTTGGTGCATGTGGTAGCAGCTCGCAAAACCCAATCTTGGAAACAGAATTGGAATCATCACTGAGCATTTGACAGAACGGAGACCAGCTAGGAACAACATTTTCATTGCTGCGCAGGATATCGTTATCTTCATCAATTTTTAATTTACTTAGAATCCAAATTAATTCTATGTTATGAGTAGTTGTTACATCAAGTACATTAATGTCTGCATAATTAAGGCATAAGGGTTTCTTATTAGTCACTACAAAATGATCAAGAGGTTGAGAAGATAAAGACTCACTATTAATATTCGCAACTTCTTGTTTTCTCACTAACTGAACTTGATTCTTTGATCTGGTAGATTGCTCTTGGTATAATATCATTGCTGTAACATGTGTTGTATTTTTTCCGCTCAGAGTTTCTTCTAAAAAATCATTATTATCAATAGCTCCATGAAGAAATAGTGACGAATCATTCACAATGTTAGTAGGCCTTCTTACAGCATTACAATCTTGTTCATAGATAATTTTTTTAATCAACAATTCATCTAAATCTAATAAATCTGTGTAGCTTACACAGTGTCCTAGTTTAAATAATATGTTTATGATATGTTTTGATCGAGTTAAATGATGAATTGTTTGAGCGAGAGCTATATGTTTTGAACTATGCACTCCTTTCATAACGTAACAAATATCTGTAAATAAAACTTTAGCACGTCTTAATTTTGTGTCAGAAAAAGATTTTTTATTAGTTAATAATATTTGAAAGAAATAAAGCCATGTCGGTGGTATTTCAATATTTTCCAAACTTTTATCAATGACGTTTTCATCGCAAATATATCCTGAAGTATTAACATCAATGTTAGAAATAACTTCGTTTTTTAATTGTTCAGCACATAGACGAATTATTTTTCTGGAATCACTCGATTCTCGAATTTTTTCAGCTAATAGTTCTAAAGGTATATTAACCATAATGACGACTGCCGATTTAGATTTATCTACTGGATGAGAAAATAAAATTTTTTCTCCATATTTTTTAATTAAGAGATCTTTAGTTATTTCGTTGGTAGCAGATAATTCTTGATTCTCGATATAGCTGTTGAGACGTTTAGTTAAGAAACTTAATTCGTAAGCCGTCGAGTTGCATAAAGGGATTTCAATTTCTTTCAATAAATCTTCAAATGCTTTATTAATAATATCATCAGGAATCTTGGCACTTGGTCGGCCACCTTTATTATTTGAGTTTTCAGGAACATATAAATAGCTTTTATAACAAAATTTATGATACTTAACTCGCTGAGCGAGAAGACAGTCAACCGAATCAAATGTACATATTTTTTTAAATACATCATCCATTTTTAGGCGTGCAACAGTTAAGAATTTTTCAGCTGCATCATGATCAGATAGTACATACGTCGTTTTTACCTTATTTTTTTTTAACTGGCCACATATTATGCACAGATCGCTGCCGTTCTTTTTTGGATTTCTGGTGGACCGACGAGGAGTATAAATTGTACTTGAAGTTGAGGGTTCCGTTAACTGGACTTCCGGAAGATTTTCATCTTGTTTATGTAGTTGTATTTCTCTTCGCCTAATTTTTTCTTCACTTGTGTAACTTGCATAACAAGTTCTATGCCACGAAAATGTTTGTTTGTCAAGAGAAGAATTAAACAAATTTTCAAATCGGATAGCGGCCTCATCTTTTCGTCGATAAGCTGCACGTTGTACAATTATATATGTATCAGGCTTCGGATTTTTCACTACATTGTCAGCAATTTCACAAAAAATACATGGTAAGGTATCATCAGAATATTTTCTTTTCTTGGGAACAACTAAAAACGACATGACACTCACATTTATTGTAACGAAAAATCACAAAAACTAAAAATATATCCATCTAAAAATGTTAATAACACACGAAATCACTGTAATAGGTGCAACAACATTTAACAATCTTAAGTCTTGAACGAAATAAAAAAGACTGAATAACGATGAATAAAAAACAAAAGAATGATCAGTTGAGAATCGACATGCACTAACTTGTATTTTTATTTTAAATGTTATATATAATCAATAATTTTGTCACAAGAACAAACAAACATCTTGCGGTTTAATACAAAGAGTAACCTTGAGAAAATAAAAAACAAAGAAAAGAATCTTTTTCTTACTTAGACACAATCATACACACACCATGATATATATTTATAAAATTAGTTTTTATTTTATTTTTTTTCAATTTATTTGAATGTTTTTTCTAAACATCCAAGTGCGTACCCAATATAATTTTATTATTTATAAATAATTGTGATTTCAAAAAATGTTCAAATACTATTATATCTTATTATTGTTGAGATAAATGCAAAAATTACTTATGATAATAACAAAAAAGTAATATAAACTGACAAAAAAGTAATTTTAATTACATGTTTCAATTTATGCTTAAATAACTTTAAAAAAATTGATTTCAGAAAAAAATATATAAGAAACAAATTGTAGACAATTTAATTATTAATAAGATTGCTCTCTTTAGAAATCTTGATAAAGTTGATAGTTTTTAAGATAAATGATAAATAATGATTCAAGACACAGAGGCCGATGCAGCGCATGAGTAAGAGAGAGACGGCGATACTTAAAGGTAAGCGGCGCGTACTTGTGAGCGCGCGAAGTTAACAATTAAAAAACAGATATAAACAATGAAATTTTCTTAAATCTCTATTAACAATATTATTAACTATTGTATAGAGAATTGAAAAAAAAATATTACTTATATATTATTTTTTTTTTAAATATATTTTTCATGGGTCGAAAGTACCCAAATTTGAGATTTTTCAAACCTTAAAAAATTCATATCTTTGAAAATATTAACTTTATCGTGAAAAGTAATTGGACCTTTTTTATTGGTATTTCGATAAAAAATATAAAAAAAATTTGTCCGGTTGAAAAATAACAATTCCTTGCAATTGTTTAAACAATTTCGGTTTAAACAATATGGCACCGGGTTGCCCCATGGCAACATGCATTTATATCATCAGTAGGGCAATTTGAAGAGGATCACGTAAAAAAATTGAGGTGGAATAGTTTTCGGTACTCATGCGCCGATTCCTCCTGGACTAATTGTGTATCACGTGCTGTTGACTTGAATACATTGTTTAAAAACCACAAAAATAACAATTATAAATTTTAACCTAAAAAATTTTGTGTTGCCAACTTTTCTACAAATTGTTACCCACTATTATGGGAAATAATAATATATATTCTGCAGTGTGTATTTAATTAAATATCTGAAATATTCAATGGCTTGTTCCAGTTTTCCTGAACCGGATAATTTACGACAAATTTGGATTGTAGCTACAGGATGAACAGATTGGAAACCAAAACCGAAGGTTAGAAAGTATTACTGCAATCACCACCACCGCGACGCTGCCCCGCCGAAGACAATGGACACTCTTGGTTCCAACTTCCAACATTGAACCGGAGGGACGTAGTTAATTAAGTTAGAGATAATTTAAATGTAATTTTTTTATTACAATAAATTATTATTAAGTAAATTTCGTTTTTTTTGCGCGTTCGCGGGTCGGTCAATATAATTAACGTGTGTATCTGTTAATACTTACGAAAATAAACATTCTTTTATTTTTTTTATTTTATTTTATAAAAAATAATGAACAATCGAGTTTTCATCTACATTATCATTACATACACATTTTTATATGGGATTATGATAATGATATATATTTTACATACTAGTGGTCCACCCCGGCTTCGCCCGTGGTACATATTTCGCAATAAAAGGTAGCCTATGTCCTTTCTCAGGTATCAAAATATCTACATACCAAATTTCATGCAAATTGTTTTAGTAGTTTAGGCGTGATTGAGTAACAGACAGACAGACAGAGTTACTTTCGCATTTATAATATTATATAGTATGGATTATATAATATATAGGTATGTGTATATACATAATATGTATTACCCATCTAAAAGTAATATGTTTATTATATACTAGCTGCGCTCCGAAAACCATACATACATATGTACATACATAATTACAAACATTTTCTCTTTATAATATTAGTATAAACATGTAAGTATGTAATGTGGATATCTCATTATTATCCACTTATGTTATGTGAATAATGATATTGAGAGATTTGTATCTTACAAATTGCGGGGTAAATTTTCCCTCACATGGTAACCCTAAATATTGTGACGTATTCTTTTTTATCTCTTTCTGCGACACGCATTGCCGGTGTCTATTGGATTCTCTGTCTACGCCACAGATCTAATACTGTGTTGCTTTATTATTATAGTTCCCATGTTCGCCGTAGGACTTCTTTCATGGCGCATTTCGTAACCGCATAATATGTCATTTTACTTGTCAATTGTCATCACCTGTCATTGCTTGTTATCAAACAAGATTTCCCTTATCGCTTAATCGCATTTTATCTTTAATCTTATTGATGTTGCTGGGAAGCTTGATTTAGTTAGAATATTTAACATTTCTTTTCATAAAGCATTTCGTAAGTAACATGACTATATTATAAGTATGCGACGTGTTACCAAAAAACTGTTGTTTACCATTTTTGGTTTACTTTGTATTGGGCTCTATTGTGAGTTTCTCATATATTATGTAGTCGTTGTTCAGGTATAACTAAATATTAGTACTAAATTCCACATTAAATACTTAATAATACAATTGAATATTATCATTTTATATTATTTCCTAATGTACAATATTTTCAGTGTAGTTGGCCAAAACTAGTAAACTCTACTGGGCCAGTTTTAAAAGCGTTCATTTTAGCAGATACTCATTTATTGGGTCCTTACAGAGGACATTGGCTAGATAAGTTGAGAAGAGAATGGCAAATGCATCAAGCATTTACGGCCATTATAAATACACACCAACCTGATGTTGTGTTTGTATTGGGTAATTATTAATATATATGTACCTAGTTCGATTTTACTATGCTCTTAATACAATTAGTTACTTATAAAGAAACAATTGTTACAGGAGACCTTTTTGATGAAGGCGAATGGACTGATGATAAGCAATTTAATGCATATGTAGAGCGTTTTTATAGACTATTTCCTGTGCCCCAGGATACAAAATTGCATGTTGTTATGGGTAATCATGACATAGGCTTTCATAACAGGTATATCAATATTCAGGCATCTATTAATTATTATGTTCACCACAAAGTTTTCAACTTCAAAAGAAACTCTTAAGAGTAAACAAAACTGTGTTTATATATCTCTCATCAAATCACATCCAAAGAATCAATCATCATCTAATTTCGAGGAGTCTGTCTCGGGTGTTCGTCTCGTTCGGACTAATCGGCGCGCGATGTCGTTGACCTCAGTTAATAATGGTTCCGAGTTAGTAAATAAGTTAGTTATCAATGAATTATTAACTTTTGTGCAAAATAAGCATGAGGTGATGGACAGTGAAAGTCTAGCGAGAATATGTGCTACAGCCTTTACGAAGGAAGATATCGAAATTGCTAAGGAGATTTTGTTTAAATGTACGGATAAACGCAATATCAAGCGCAAAAACAAGGATGGAAAAAACGATAAGGATCTTTATGATATGATTGAAATATTCAAGATTGTTGAACCAGAGAAGCTACCTATTTTTGTTGCACGGAATTTGAATAAACTGCCACCAATTACGTTCGACCACGTAGACGTAAGTAGGCTGTTAAAGGATATTCTAATAATCCAAAATGATATAATAAATATAAAGAATACGTATGTAACGAATGATCAGCTGTCTAAAGTAAGAGAGGAATGCATCAAAAGTCTATCGGCCAGTGAAAGTTTTAATACTCATCTACTAAACAACAGCTTTAAAAATATTAATCGGAAGCGCGGTGCTTATATTGTGTGTAATAATGAATCAGATGATTCATGTTATCTATCTCCTAAGCCGGTGCTAGCGCAGTGTTCGCAAACAAAGGAGGTAAACGACCCGAGCACGGAGCAACCACCTCGCTCACGCACGGAAGAACGTTGCAATGAGGCTGTCTCGGTCGCACCTAAGCCTATTACGTCGTCGTCGCCGGCCGGGCGCGTGGAGGCCCGCACCGCGGTTTCTTCACTTGAGCAGCCGTTATCGAGTACGCATGCACTGAGACGGAACGCAAAGGTGAGTGGCCTCACAGCTGTCGGTGAATCACGCGCTATTCTATTGAATTCAAACCAATGCGATGCGCAAGCTTCGTTCGCTGATATTGTGCGTTCTGAAGGATTAAGTAACGTAAATATGGATTCAAACTGGACAATTGTTCAAAAGAAAAATAAAAATAGATACAGATTTATTGGTCAAAAAGGAAAAGCTTTAACTAATGCGGAGAGTAAATTCAAGGCCGCCGAAATAAAAATTCCTTTATTTATAAATAATGTTGATAAGGCTACGTCGCTTTTAGACATATCAAACTATATTAAGGATAAAACGCAAGTGGATGTAAACATTGAAGCAATAAAAATGAAACAGGAAAAGGAATATAATGCTTATAAAGTATTTGTGCCTAGGCACAAACTGGATCTATTTTTGGATAATACTCTATGGCCTGAAGGTATTTCTTTTCGTCGTTTTGTACACTTCAGACGCAGACTGCATGATACAGATAAGTTATATAATAAGAACCAAAATGGCCAACAATATTGCACCAAAACTACAATGTAAATTTATTACTTTTAACTGTAAGTCGGCTATACGTTCTGTGGATTATATTAGGCAATTATGCCAACAGGCCGACATACTAGCTCTGCAGGAAACGTGGCTATTTCCGCATGACTTGCAGTTCCTGGGGAGTATAAACCGCGACTACGGGTTTACGGGAACGTCGGCTGTCGATACCTCGGCTGGTATCATAAGAGGAAGGCCTCACGGTGGAGTGGGGTTATTGTGGCGTAAAAGTGCGTTTAAGGCAGTGTCTGTTATTCAGTGCAATAGTGTGCGGCTAGCCGCAATAAGTGTTCAGGTGTATGACAGGTCTTTTCTAGTGTTTTCAGTGTATATGCCCGTTGATAACAGTGAAAACTTACCTGACTTTACAGAGTGCTTAAGTGAAATAAGTGCTATTATTGACAGTACAAATATCGCCTCTGTTTTTATTTTGGGAGACTTTAATGCACACCCACACACACTGTTTGGTAGGGAATTATTGAAATTTTGTCAAGATCAAAAATGGCTGTGCGCTGATATTTTAAAATTAGGTATTATGTCTGACACGTTCACATTTGTTAGTGACGCACATGGAACTACACGTTGGCTCGATCATTGCGTTGTGACCGAGGCCGCTTGGCGTTCTGTTTCTGATGTTAATGTTCATTACAATTCCACATGGTCTGATCATCTACCTCTTGAGATTAATTGTAACATTAATGTACTGCAACCTGTATCTAGCATAGAGATAGAATGTACTACGTACTAGAGAGGCGATCGCTACTACACTCTCTTTAACACGAGCTAGAGGTAAGAATCACAAGTCTCTTTAGTCTGTGTCGGACTGTGCCCCCCGCTTGCCGCGTCAACACGTGTTATTGCTCTGTTCAAAATGCCTTCGTGTTTGCTTAGATATTGTTTTAACAGTTCCCATAATACAAACAAAGCCCGAGGAGTGACTTTTCACCAGTAAGTTTCCTTATTATGAGTAAGTCATGCATTTTACTTATATTGTTATCATTTTGCGAAAAATCACCACGCGTTCTGCGTTTCGCGCCATTTTTCATAGACTAACAGCACAGACGTGACACTATCGATGAGTCTGTTAAAAAAATGTAACTGGATTTTTTTAACTATGTATATACAATATCTACTAGGAAAGATTACCGTGGTGTAGTACCTAAATATTTATACTTTTACCCGACTACGCAAAGTAAAACGGTAGGTTATATTAAGTAATATTTATTTATTTACCTATTTTTATTTATTAAAAAAAGCCTAATCAATAGTTGTTCCAATAGGATTTATAAATTATTATGCACAACAATTACAAAAAAACACAACATTCACAGAAACTAATACAGTAAAAGTTCCTTAATCGCGCTTCCTTTATTCGTGTTTTTACTATTCGCGGATTAAAAAAATGCGACCCAATTTCTATATTCACGACTAAAAATTTTTTTTATTCGCGGATTTAATAAGTACATACATAATAATAAAATTATTCCAATAGGTATCTTACCCAATATCCTTGTCAAATGGACTAATAAGAAAGTAAAATAGATCTTATAACAAGTTTGCCTAAAGTACATAATATTATGTTCTTAAATGATATCGCCGAGGCCTTTGACACAAGCCGCCTTTGTCGCAAGCCACCTCTGCAGCGATTGATGTTTTTGAGAATGTAAATAAACAGAATGGAAGCAACCTTATAACTCAATAAATAAAGTATATTTTTAAATGTAGTTCCGTTTATAGTAAAGTTACAAAAATTGTGATCGAGTAAGGGGGCGTCCATAAATTACGTGAGGTGTTTTTTAAAATTTTCTGCACCTCCCTCCCCCCCTGGTGAGATGTCGTGAGAATTTATTCAACCCCTCCCCCATCCTCGAATCTCGCGTGAGATTTTTCAAAATGTGAGTTTCTTATACGTAAACGCCATCAACATTGAATCATCGTATCCATTTAAATTACATCATGAAGCAAAAACTGATAAAACTATTGATTACTACACAAAACGACAAAAGCTTAATAAATTGATATTATTTAAAGGAAATTAAAATACATAGTTTAATATAAAATCCTCGTTTTATTAATTCCCTAGTATCAGTACCACCAGATAGTACCGAGTAAACAGATTGCACAATGTGTCGCATCTGCACGCATTGCTTAATCTTTGAACTTGAAGCCACGCCTCGCTCGTTCCACACGTACCCCACCACATCGGCCGCGCGCAATGTTTTTGTTTGGAATAACCCCTCTAGTAATATATCTCGATGGTATCTAGTGTTAATTTATCCAGCCTAAGCAAGGTGTTGTGGGGTGATCGTAATTGTAGCCAAATAAATCATTACCACAGCCTATGTCAATCGCACTTTAAGAATTTTAATTTGCCAATTGAATTGAGTGACTGTTATGATAAAATGTGTAAAGATATACAACACACGATAATTATAGATAAAATGTATTCTAATATTATAAGTATTATGTCAGAAGCCGCGGTGGCCAGTCATATCTGTACGTCTGGTCATCGTCATCATAGGAAGCGCGTGGTTGGCTGGAACAAACATGTGCATCCTCTGCATCGAAAAGCCCGTTCTTTCTTTAAGGAATGGTTGATCTGTGGCCGGCCTAATACCGGGCCTATCTACAATAACATGGTTGAATCACGTAAAGAGTTTAAGAATAAACTAAAATGGTGCCAAAATAACGAGCAAATGATGAAAATGGATGTTCTGGCCTCGCTACACGCTAAAAGGGATTTCAAAAATTTCTGGAAACAAACTAACAAGTTGAACCATAGAGCAGGAATTCCTCTCAGTGTCGGTGACGCTACTGACGCCATGAGCATAGCTAACTTGTTTAGGGATCATTTTAGAGTTGAACCGTTAAGCCAGCGGCGGCAGGTGTCCAGCACTGAGAACCATCCGTCTGTTTGTAATCCGGTCCAAATCACGGCGATAGAAGTGGCGTCGGTAATTAAAAACATGGTAAGAGGTAAATCCCCTGGATATGACGGTCTCAGTGTTGAGCATCTGGTCAATGCTGGCTCTCATTTGCCGAGAATTTTAGCTATGTTTTTCACACTATGCATTAGACACTCATATTTGCCGAAAGATTGTATTAGAACTGTGGTCGTGCCAATACTTAAAAATAAAACAGGCGACTCTTCGGATAAGTCGAACTATAGACCCATCTCGTTGGCCACGATAGTGGCGAAAGTGTTGGACGGTTTGCTGGACAGATATTTATGCAAGCACCTAAAGTTGGACGAGGCACAGTTTGGCTTTAGAGCCGGTTCGTCTACTGAAACTGCTGTTTTTTGTCTAAAGCAAACGGTCCAATACTACACAAAGAGGAAAACCCCCGTATATGCCTGTTTTCTGGACCTATCAAAGGCCTTCGAGATGGTGTCGTATGATCTCCTTTGGCAGAAGTTAAGGAATAAAACGGAGCTTCCAGATGAGTTAATTGGTCTTTTTGAGTATTGGTATGGCCACCAGATTAATGCGGTGAGGTGGAATAACGTGTTCTCTGAACCGTACGGGTTGGAGTGCGGAGTGAGACAGGGGGGGTTGACGTCTCCTCGGCTCTTTAACCTTTATGTGGATGAGCTGATTGGGGGGCTCAATAGAACTGGTGTCGGCTGCTCGATTGACGGTAAATTTGTCAACAATTTAAGTTACGCGGACGACATGGTTTTGTTGGCTCCCTCAATCAGTGCGTTACGGAAACTTTTAGAAAAGTGTGAAGAGTTTGCCGTGGCCCACGGGCTCAGATATAATGTTAAGAAGAGTAACCTTTTAGTGTTTCAATCTCGTGGTTTTAGAGTTGACACAGTACCGCCGGTGTTTCTCGACCATACACCATTACAGAGGGTCTCTCAATACAAGTATCTGGGCCACTGGGTCACGGATGGACTCGTGGATGACGCCGACATTGAGAGGGAGAGGAGGGCGCTGGCCGTCAGGGGTAACATGCTGGCCCGTAGGTTTGCACGCTGCTCTCGCGATGTAAAGGTGAGTCTATTTAAAGCATTTTGCCAATCCTTTTACACGTGCAGCCTATGGGTTAGTTACACCCAGAGGGCGATCAATACCCTCCGGGTTCAGTATAATAATATGTTTAGGATGTTGCTGGGGTTGCCGAGATACTGCAGTGCGTCAGGAATGTTTGCGGAGGCGCGCACTGACGGATTCCACGCAATCATGCGAAAAAGAGCGGCATCCATGATGCGCCGTGTCCGGCAATCGTCCAGCAGCATCCTAGCTGTCTTCGTGGACAGATGGGACAGCAATGTCTTGAGACATTGGGTCAAAATCCATGTCTCAAGCAGGTTGTAAATGAAAATAAGATTGTTTTTAATATTAAATAGAATTATAATACTAACATAGTTTTTTAAGGCCATTTTACTAACAAATATATGGATTTAAATTAATCTGAAACAAATGAAATAAATAAATAAAATAAATAAAATAATTTCGATCTGCAAGGAAATAGTTTTCATTTATTTTAATTTAACTTATGATTCCCAAATTTTGGCAATGGCCTAACACAAAATCGGATTACTTCTCTACTTTACTTGATGATGAATAAGTTCTATAATATTTTTAGAATAAGGAAAAGAGCACTGCAAAGGTTTATAGAACTTTTAAATGCTCCAAGTGTTCAGCACTTGGTATTGAAGGGCTCGCACTTTGTCCTTGTTAATTCTATGGCACTACAAGGAGATTCATGCAACATGTGTGTTGAAGCAAGAAATGAAGTATCTTTAATATCAAGTATGGAATTTTTTTATCTTTCCACTTTGTTGGATCTAATTAGAAATTTAAAGTTGCTATTATATTCCAGATAAACTTTCTAAGTGCTCTAAGGACAACAGATTTTGTGAATTTGATGGTGAACATTATAATTATTCCAGACCCATACTTATGCAGGTATATATATTTTAATGTTTTATTTATTTCATTACAAGCTGCCCCACACTGATTCAGCTGTTATCCAAACGAAAATTTTTCATACTTTTGAAACATTTCATTCATGTTGACATAGATGATAACTGCCAAACAAATATTTTTTAATACAAATCAGCCCCTATATTATGTAGTTGTTGCTCATATATAAACTACTAGCTTTCCGCCCGCGGCTTCGCCCGCGTTTTCAGAGAAAACCAAGTTGGATTGAACTGCACATGGTGTGCGAATTTTATTGCAATCGGTTAAGTGGTTTAGGAGTCCATTGAGGACAAACATTGTGACACGAGATTTATATATATTAAGATAGGAACCAGTGGTTTCTAAGATACTTTTTTTAAGATAAACTTTTCAGGCATTATTAGAATATTTGTACAGGTTCTGCAAATATTATATTCATGCGATGTGAATTTTTTTAGCATTTTCCACTCTATCGCGTATCCGATTCTGTGTGCACAGAGCCCGATGCTCCACCATTGCCAGAAAGAAATAAATTATTTAGATTGAAAATAGATGCACTTTCGAAAGAGGGAACAGACTTTGTGATCAAGAAACTTAAACCCAGAGCAGTGTTTGGTGGTCATACACATCATGGGTGCCTATTAAAACATGATTATGGTAAAATTGATTTTCTTGAATATTCTGTACCATCCTTCTCATGGAGAAATAGACCAGATCCAAAATATATGTTGGTAAGTTAGCATTATTAGTTATGTTAGCGTTATTACATTGGTTTTGTTACTACTTCAAAAAAATTTGCCTCGTAGCTTTTTGATAATATACATATATAGAGATACATTGTTGTATTTTGTGTCTTGTAGGTGTCGATTTCTCCAAATGAGTATGCTGTCAATAAATGTGGACTGCCAATGGAAGTGACCATGATAGCCTCAGCTGTGATAATGTTTCTTTGTTTCGTTGTTTATGTATTTAGAATTAAAACCCTCGGAAGATGACAAAAGGATATTAAAAAGTTTGGAATAAAATGCAATTGTTCAATTAATTTTCTATTTCGACAATAAATATTTTTGACAAGATCAAGCACTTAAACACTTTTACATGTATGGTTTACAAAATTGACAATTTGATGTTAATTTACATAACTTTATTTCACCATGTTTTATCACAAATACAGCTAACAAAACGTTTTAGGACTCTTCTAAGGAATTATAATAAATTAATCTTAATTATCTATTAAAAATTAGAGGTAGATGAAAGTTTTAGAAATGAGATTCTTAACAAGAATGAATACTGATAATGGTAATAATAATATTTAAATATGCTGCTTTTTACATTATGATTCAATAATTAGTGAGTAAAGAGAGCAGCTTTTAAGTACATACAGTAATGTTACAAATTTTAACAATAATTTACACATTTCTAATAAAGCACCTAACACCTATAACTAAAGTCAGTCTATAACTCTTAAACGAGTCTTATAATACAAGTATACAAAAAGTACATTATTCAAATGAGCATTGCATATATTATACTGCTTCAAAATTTTAATACTAAAAAATACATTATGATGACATTCGTGAAGAAAGACCAATGATTATAAGGCACTTTTCTTAAATGCTCAAAAAATAAATATCTTTTCAAGAGAAGCTAACGTTCTAACAACTTTCAATGCACATTTTAATTTAGTACAATTATTAATTTGTATAAAATACAGATCTTATTTGAGTCTGTCAGTAAAATAAATACTAAAGCTACAACTATAAGTGAAGTAATCATGTGGAATGCTAATAGATTTTCTTAAATTATATTGTTGTCATATCTCACAAAAAGATTGTCATCTTTCTTTTCACACAAGTAACTTCGACAATACTTCATAATACCTACTTGGTAACCACAATTGTCCGATTCACTGATAACACGAAAGGACAGAGCTGTTTAAAGCTCGCCCTTTATTGAGTTCTATAAGAATATAATTTGGAGTACTCTCGGTTGCTGCGTCTGAGAGGAAAGGTCGTGGGAGCGAGACCGCGGGTTCGCTGGATGGGACGCGCGCGTGTGTCGTGACGGTGCAGTTTGCTTTTGATGATAACCCGTATGTGCATGTTTCGCTGAAGAACATATAACGGCATGCAAATATCTATCGTATCTGCACAAGTTTGAATCGCCACCACTAGCAAGATCCAAATATCCATTTCCTGTGTTTTCTGTTTTCACTTTATGATAAGTATGAGATTTTTCATTCACAGTATGAGATCTGTTTCGAATCTTCTGATATTTACTACTAATGTCGTCTTCATAGGCGGATGGATCGCTGGGCTTTCTGTAAAGAAAATCAAAGGATTAGATTAGAACATCCAAACAGTATTAACATAACTACTTATAGAAAACAAATTTAAATTTGAACATATTTTTGACATAAGTTCATCACTTTTTTATAATAAGACAGTGCGCGCACGAGCAACTTTGTCTCCGCAACTATTTTGTCTCTCCCACCCATGGGCTAGTATGAAAGTGCGCGCACGTAGCGACGCAACTCCCCATACAAATTGATGGGAGAGACAAAATAGTTACGGAGACAAAGTTGCTCGTGCGCGCTCGCTCTAATAGTCAAGCTGTAGGTACTGTAATAATACTTTTAAGCAAAGTAATAGATACATATGTATTGAGTTGAATTTCATTCAACAATACAGTCACAGATTTGAAGCCAATACATTTGCTTGAAATTAAATAAATTTATAAATGATAAAACATTTTTTGCAAAGTCTGAAAGTTCCGACATTATATTTGAAAAAAAAATTCATATGAATGCTTATTGCTTACCTTGATGCTTGAAAACTCAGGTGATTTTTTTCCATATTGGCCTGAATGATTTCCAGTAATTCCCGCCTCTGTAGACTCCCCGAACGTTTCTTTGTATATTTGCGTTCTCGATGTTCTCTCCGCGGATGTCGGTGATGTCTCTGCCGTAAAATGGGTGCAGGCCTTTGCGGAGGGGGCTTTCGATCAGAACATGACGACTTTGATGAGACATCGTCCTCATGTGATAATCTTTCATGCAGTTCTTCCTCACTATGTTCGGCACAATCTGGGGGTGCGCTCGTGTTAACCGTTGCTTGTTCGCGTCGCCGTCTTCGTCTGGCGTCCCTTTTCTCCCTTTGACTGCGAGGTTGTCCATCTTCAGGGACTACTGTCAATCGCACTTGTATAGTCTTAGATCCATAATGTGGAACTGTGACAGACTTTCCAAGAGATTCATATATTGTGGATACAATTCCAGCTATATCCTGTAATGATAACATTTCCATTGTATTATTGCAGAAGAGATTCTTTACGATTTAGGTGCAAGAAACATAAGTTATTACATTACTTAATGTAAACAATGGATGAGTGTTTGTTTGTAGTATTTAAATTCGATTTTGCGAGAAATTTAGCTTGTTAATCACATAACGAAGATGCTCCTTGCATATTCGCTATATTTTTGATTTAGTTATTAGTATAACAGGGTTTAAAAATATGTTCTAGATACATACATCTTTAGTCATCCGTCCATGCCCATCAAGATCATACAGCGTAAAGGAAAACTGTAGCGGTTGTTGTTTTGAAGACTGCGGATGTTGCAGCTCAACGTCACAAGTTAACTCCTAAAACAATATAAAAACAGTGTTAACTAGACTGTGCCCATTTAAGTGCTGACCTCAGCGGTAAATTATTTGGACTATGATAGTTACCATGTTTAAAATATAGATAATCGACGGCGCCGAGAAACGACCGCATGTCGGCTGATGAGGACCGGCGCCCTTATCTTTAGCTTTAAAAGGAAACTAGTCGCGCCTTTACGATCTTTGATTATGAGACAAAAGCAAGCCGCCTTCCCGGAGACTGATACGACGTAAATAGATGATTCATCTCGCATTCAATAAACTGGATGTTCCGTGATGAATGGTAATTTTGTGTTCATTTAGTATTCATTATTTATTAAAAATCCATGATAAAAGGTATTCTATTTATAATCCCATGCATTTACTGGGATTTTGGATTTGTTTTAAGTAAATAAATTAATGGGTCAATAATCTTCAATACTGTTACCATAAATTCCTACGATTTTATATTATTCCCATTTAGTAATAAAATAATAGGTATAATAAATTTAATTACCTCGAAGCGGAGCCTTGGCTGTTTATTTTCATTGCAGTCCGCATTCTGCACGGGCGATGATATTCTCTTTGAGCAAGGTTCAGAGTTTCTCACTGGTACTGGAGGCGGAGTGGCAGGCTGGAGGAGGGCGCGCGCTTCACTTGGCAACAAGTCTGGAGGTGCCGAGCATTGGGAAGCGGCCCTCCCGACCAATTCCTCTGTATCCGTACGCTCACTTTCAGTTCCAACTGAAAAGTAAATAATAAATAACATATTAGTTATGTGTAAAAAGACATTCAATTTTACATAATCGTGTTACGTGTATCGTTACGAGACTATTTAACTTTATTTGATTTCATTAAATTCTTGTTGACATTTTATAAACCATGCACATAGTTAATATGAACTTTAAGATTCAGTTTAAATCATTACTTATTAATTTTTTTATAACTTAGGTAGGTATGCGTTATTTACTCTTGACACAAAACTACAGAATTACCAAGTGTCATCAAAATCCGTTTCGTGCTTTTACTTGTAAAACAAGAACAAGGGCATTAAACATCCAACCTTCAAACTTTCACGTTTATATTATAATAATTTATAAGATTAGTAAAATACCTATATCTAAATAAAAGCTGCATCGCTAATCGCTATACGACCTTGCGATGATGGGTACGCTACGATTGTTATTATAATATATCTTTTATAATATAATATACAGGTATACATGAATACTAAAATTGTTAGAAAAACGGGCGGTAAATACAAACGATTTTTATAAAGCGAGCGGGACGTGTTGTAAAGACGGCAGGCAGGGGCTCACAGGGCGGGCTTAAAGTTATTTCCTGGAAGGCCTTGCGAGCCCGGATCGACGTCGGTCCAATGCCTTAATACCCGAGTTTGCCAACGAACATCTGCCACTGATTTTATTTTTCTTATAACACCTTCTGATATTATACCTTCACTATATTCTACCAATAAAAGCACGTATAAAGAAATAATAGTTGATAATTCTATTAGAGGAGGCAAATGATCGACGAATATACAACGACGGATATTTACAATAAACATCGTTTAGTATTTATTATTTATAAAAAAATCAGGGCATGTGTAGGTATTTATTATTTTTTAGGATTGAAAACTTTATGCGGTGTCATCAGTTAATTTTAATAGTTATAGTACCGTTAATTTATTATCTAAATAATATAATACCTAGTAGGTATGTACATATTTAATATTTATGTATTATAAATGATATAATATACATATGTACTTATAAGTAACTAGCGGTCCGCCCCGGCTTCGCCCGTGGTACATGTTTACGTTTTCTCTACATAAAAACCATCCTCGTACTTCAAGGAATATAATAAAAAAAGAATTATCGAAATCGGTTCAGCCGTTCTCAAGTTATGCGCTTACCAACACATTTTGGGATTCATTTTTATATTATAAGATATATAAGATTAAATTATGTATTTAAAATTTAAATTCTTTCGAGAAAAATAGGGTCATTGCGCCTGTTCGCGTCCACTTAGTGCAGTTGGAAAGTTTGAAGGAGAAAATAAAAATGTTCCAGAACAAATTTCAACGCAAAATTTATGTAACGTGTTCATTACATAGTCTATTTTAAGATTTACTTTCAATTGTGTTGGAAATATCATGTGGTTTTTATTTATCTAGACAAATAGCAGAATTAGGCGTTTTACCCAGTTCGCGTCCAAAAATTCCAGTTAGCGTCCACCCGTGGGCCAGTTTGCGTCCACCAGCTTAGAAAAGGAATTAAGAGTGTATTGGGTGATATTTTATCAGATAAATGCAAATAAAAATAGATTATAATAAATTATTTATTTACGAATATAGTTATTTAATAAAAACCGGCCAAATGCGAGTGGGTCTCGCACACCGAGGGTTCCTTTATACCTCCACGCGTTACTGAGAAAAAGGGCCTTGACAGAAAGACAGACCGGTAGACGGACATACAGACGGACGGATATCAAAGTGATCATACAAGGATTCCGGTTTTTCCTTTTGAGGTTCGGAACCCTAAAATCAACATTATTATTAATATAATGTGAATATATTTCACTGTAAGGAAACTGGAATAACTTATTTATATTTATTATCTTCTCATCATTAATAGAACTAAAAATTAACAAAAATCAAAGTTACGTTATGTAAATAAATATGTAATAATCAGTTCTATTAAGATTACCTACCTACCCTATTTTTTAGTTTCTAATGAATTAAATTTCTTTTTTGTTTATATTATTTTCTTAACCACAGACTCATTCTCAAAGATACTAGTCTCATTCTTAGAATACCCATTTTAAAATATAATTTGCTAATTTGAATGAAAATTTAAATTATCAACTTGTAGTCTTAGTCAAAAATTTACAATCTATTTTAAATTTCATATTTTAACAAACAATTCATTGCTACGTAATGAAAAACAATGTGGACGCAATATGTTCTATTGTTATGCACAATAGGTATAGTTTGCGCCCACCGTGGACGCAAAATGGAAGTTGTACAAATTCGGTGTAGTAATTCGCGTCCACCTTATTTTAGCTATTAAATGTAAAAGAAATAAGATGATTGATAATCCATACTATTCCATGTTTTGTTAGCAAAGTAAAGAAACAGTTACATATTCAAAAATTCACATTTAACAATAAGATACTTACCGTCAAACGCGACGCTGCGCACTATTTTTTTCTGAAAATCCCGCGCCTTTTAGCTCTCTCGTTTAATAGCCAAAATTAAATATTTTTTTTAAATAGGAAGGCGGTGCGCAGGCATATTTTGAATATGTGTGCATGTCTCTTATACATTGAGGTATTATCGGAAATTTTTGTTATTACAATTTTACTTAAAGTATACTTATTTTCGTGAATTTTCTAAAATATGTCCGCAAAATGGACGCGAATAGGCATGTGGACGCGAACAGGCGCAATGACCCTATGACGATGAAAGATTTGTTTGGCATACATTAATTACTAATCAATAATAAACAGTTACTATTCTTCAGTTTTCATTATCTTTCGACTAGCTATTAGATTAATAGCTATGTGAATAAAAACACTGCAAACACATTCCAATTTATTTCTCAGAATGTTTTTTTTTTTTTAATTTAAAGTAACGTAAGCAACCGTAATCACTTCGTTATATTCGTATTTCAAACGCTATGAATGAATGACTTTATTAACAGCAACGTTACTCCTGTAAATAGACACGCTGTCGGTAGTTACTATGCTGATTATAGGTACCTACTATTGTTCCGTTATGGTGTCTACTCGCAAGCCATACGATACTCTTGTTCTGATTTATTAATTAGGCGTGACATACGTTCAACTAATTCCGGCCTATAAACATATCAAAAGAAACCGTCTGCTAAGCATATGGACAAACTATTTACTAATCTTTGATAAGGCGTCTTCGTGGTGGTTTATTTTCTTAAAATGATCAAAAAACTAAACTGCCTTTAAAATTGTCAGAATTGGCCAAAATTTAAATGTGAACAACTTTCAAATAAAAAATTAAAAAAGCATCATCAAAATCATATTTTCTCCCGAGTCCCGAGTCAAAAGTCCTGTGGTAACAAATACCTAGTTACCCAAAATTCATTTTTATAAGCAGTTTATGAATGTCCTATCTATGTAGGAACTTATACTAGGTAAGTATATAATAAAAAAAAAGTCTCTCATTGTAAAATTCTTTAAATATATTACATATCTTCAAGGACTTCATAATAGATAATCCCGTTAATGAACGTTATCCGTATTCAGGCTATTTTTGTATCTGTAAACTTATTTAAATAATCCAGATTCCCATGTAGGTACGTACCCTAATCTTATAAAAAGAAAGTCATGAAAACAATGAATTTTGGATTATCCGAATGAAAACGCTTTGTTCAAAATTTAGCATCGTTACGCTTGATAATGCACATGTCATTAATTGGTAATGAATACGGCTAATTAATGTACGCGTTAACCTGTAACCATGCTCATGTCCTCATTAAGGCGATATTAAAGTCATTGAGAGCGCCCCGTGGCCGTGTGAGCATTAGATAATAGGTACCTGATATTAATAAAGAAAATTTGAAATCAAGAGTGAAATATAAATTACAGTATTTTAATAAAATTATCAATGGTGCAAGCAAGCTTATTGTTATAAAAACATATTTTATTTGTACGTTTAGGCCGTTGAAAAATAACGTTGTAAAATGTAAAGAGACAATAACCGCACGCTAAGGGCACATTAAAATTATGCAACAAAAGCCGAACATCTCCGAAAAAGCGCTTTGTGTCTGCCGCTTACTATAAATTGTAGCAAGCTATACATCAACGTGGTACCTACATACTATTTGAAAAAAAAAAAGTTTAAAGCATGGGGCGGAGAATTCTTTGATGTCAAATAAAAGGTATCATTGTCTCCGCTTCGGCGAGTGCTTTTAACTTTTCTCTTTGAAGTTAATCAAATGAGCGCGGCTCGGTTTGCATTCAAAACTATATTACAAACTTAACTTCAAGGGCTTGACGTATACAATATAGAACGATATGAAACGAAAAATGTATCGTCTTTTAATTGAAATAGAAACTAAATAGGACGAGATCAAAGGGAGATCAGACTACTTTGATGTTTAAGATGAATAAAGCATTTCGAGAGCGGAAGTTTCATTATTTTTATGTACTCATCGCTAGATGAAAACATGCCTCATTACTAGGTTTATAATATGAAAATTGAAAATATAAAGAAATTGTATGTCTTCATAATATGAGTGTTTATTTTTTTTATGGTGCATAGCTTATTGAAGTTTTCAGCTTTTATATTATTTTGTACTAGCGGTCCGCCCCGGCTTCGCCCGTGGTACATATTTCGCAATAAAAGGTAGCCTATGTTCTTTCTCAGGGTCTAAAGATTATCTGTGCCAAATTTCATCAAAATCGGTCCAGTAGTTTATGCGTGAAAACCATACATACACACACACAAACCTTTCCTCTTTATAATATTAGTATAGATGATTATTTTGAATTAAAACGTGCTCACATTATCACATAGTTCAAATCACTTCAAGAACAAGATTACTCTGTCTTTGAGATGAAATAGGTACCTATATTACAATATGTACTTCAAATAATTAATAAGATAACTTTTATATTAAACTTAAATAATTATTGCCAAAATTCACTTAAGTATCAATAATCACAACGAAGAAGTGGGACAATATTTAAAATTTGTTGTTACGTTACTTTTACATGGAGATAATACTAATTTAGCATACCAAGTACCTACTTACTAATATTAACAAAAATATTCAATTCAGCAGTATCTACATGTTACTCATTTAATTATAATTAAGGATTTAATTGTAAAAATGACTGAAAACATTAAGATGAGATCAGCTGTTTTTGTACGACGCGATGCGTCGAGTACCTAAATAACAATGACCTATTATACTAGCTTTTTTATATATCAAAGGTAAATAAACATTACATCGCATGCGTTTGTGATACAATGTTAATACTTAATACCTACCTATCCTCAGTTTTAAAAATAACATATAGCCTCATAATTCATTTATAATTTTTTATATTATCATATTATTTTATTTGTAGCTAAGTCAATGTGTAACCACGAACCATCTTTCAACAATTACTAATATTCACAAATTACATTTTTTGTCAGACGTTAAGTACCTATGTTTTATTATAAATAATAAATATTTTTCAAGATTTCAGGACTATCCGAACTAAATTAAGTTTTGTATATGTAAATTCCTGTAACTAATCATTAACTAATAAACTAAATATAAAATATAGCGTATAAACTATATTATGATTTATGACCTTAGCGTTCATTTAATTAGCTATTATTTTAATATGTTTATAGGATATTATGTTTTCTAGTTACTCGTACAGTAATTTCATTGAAGTAAAAGTACTCACTGCTAAATTTCTTATATCCATTTCTAAACTTGTTGCGCCACCACTTGACGAAGTGGTGCGCCATGGGGGCGTCCGCCGCGGGTGCCGAAGCTCTCAACGTTTCGTAGCACGTCATGCGCTGCGCTCACGCACACATCACGTACACATCAAAAGCGCCGCCGTTTTGTTATTACACTAAATATTTGTAACCACAGTCACTACAATCATTCACCACACTGAGTAAATCAGATTTCCTTGTCAACACGTAAACAGACCTCGTGACCCAGTTGTACGCGTGAATGTCGGGCACGCGCGACGAGAACACAACCACCTCTCACGCCGTTTATCAAGTGACTGACTGATGGATGGAAGAAGGGAAGGGGCGACCGCGGAATAGTGCGGGCAGGCGCGGTGCGACCGAACGGCCCGGTGCTTCGGTTCCGTACGTTCATATTCTGTGATTCTGCTCAACTAGCCTGTACTGTACCTTCAAAGCGTAATTTGATTCTTTTATTAGTTCCTAAAGAAATATGCTAATGCTTATTTTAATCAGTGCCTAATGCATACACAGCTCTTAGATATACTTATATCTTTTTTTTCTAAACCAACTAAGTAGGTAGTTTTTCTTAGACTTTTATTCAACCGTAGGTACTTTTAGTTTAACCTTAAATGAATTTAATTTACTAAGAAATTTAATAACACCAATAATAATTATTGATTGTGTTGAAATTTTATATGATGATGATAATTGATAATAATTATTTTTAATTATTTTTTTATTTTTATGGCGGTCGCGGTAGTTGTTTATTCCAGGCGGACCCTATTCGAGACCCAGACAGTGACTCAAAAATAACAACACATTTACTTACAAATTAAGACTTGTTATAAATATATTAAATGAGTATATATTATTATGCAGTAAATAAAAGCATTTCGGCAAGTAGGTATTAAGGAATAAACATATTATAGGTAAGTACATATTACTTTGATATTCGAACATTCGTTATTATCCGATCCGATTTTATAATCCGATTAAGATTTAAACTTGTTTTACAATTCCCTGAAATGATAAAATACATTCTAAAGATCTGGGATAATATTTTAAGCATTTCATTTGAAAATTTTAGAAATAAACTAGACGTACCTTACTAACCTAATTTAATACATATATGTATAAAGTATAAACTATAAACCATAAACATTTATGTTATAAATAGGTACCTATATTCCTCAAGCGTTATGAATTGTTGAACCAGCTTACGCGATACAACTTTTTCGTTTTAATTTTCATACAAATTACAATTTTGAGCCATCATAGAAATGATTATTGTTAGAAGTAGCAAATCTTTCATATTTTGAAGAATATCTTTCTAGGCCAAAGAAAGTACAGTAAATGTATAGGGCAAAGATAGAAGAGGGCGCACGCGCATACTACAGGTCCGCTACACTGCCAGCCTCCGAGCGGTCGACGACCCTCGCACGATCATTATAAAAAAGATAATATTGTAGGCAGATACCTAGTCGTACTAAGGAGTGACTTAACTGTTTTCGAGATTAACTGAAATTGATGCGAGTTTAAAATAAAGCACACGAAACTTTGAACTGTGGTAATTATTGAAGTAGATGTGATTGCTACAAAAGCAGCTCTAAGCTAACACGTAGATTCAGGTAGCAGTTGCCTTATTTGCGCCGGAGTGAGAACACATTTACAAAATAAACAACAAATCTAAGACTCCGGCTAATCGTTTCAGTAAACAAACCTATGTAGGTATTATGTACATTAACGAGAACAAAGTTTCGTTTCGGTAACTGCTTAACTCTTTATTGTACAAAATAAGAACTTTCGTACAATAGTGACATTACACAAAAATACTAGGTATGTTCCAATCTTGTTGCGATGTTCGATGCTCAAAATGTTCATATTTAAAAAAGAATTGCCAATAATATTATCAACATTGGTAACATAAGTAAAATATAAGAAGCAAATTGATTAGGATAAAGAGAAAACGTACAAATTACTTTGTTTTATACAACAGACAAGCGGCGCCTCGCTGGTCCGGTTGCGTCGGAGCTCGGGTAGGAGTTAGGACGCTATGCTCGGTTTCAAATTAGAATTTTACGATCTCTTCGTGTTAGGTTTATTGTCGACGATTTATCTGCGACCGAGATGAGATCGTATTCCAAAAATGACTTATAACAAACACTGCATGTAATAAACTTGTAGGTAATAAAAATTCTAAGGAAATTCCTTGATTGAACCTTTAGTTATTATAGTTACTTTTGTCTTCAGTTTATAGAATAGTTAAAATGTCACAACCTTAATTTTTTCTAATAACATGACGTCACACGGTCACACCTAGTATTAACTTAGATCTTACTTAATGATCTAAGAGTATTAAATAAAAAAATGTAGGTAAGTACATAATATTATATTTATTTACCTAAGTTGATCTAAAATTTGCACGAGTTTCGGATAAAAATGTTAATAACCCACAAACAGAATAGAAATACAATGACGTCATACTTATTCGTCCTAACCCTTTAAAACTTTACCTAGAAAAATATTCGTGCTATTCGAGTAATGGGTTCACCGTTCAACCTGGGTGGCATTTTCGAAGTTCGGGCAAAAGCGTCGTGGCTGCCACCTTGTATATAATCGATAAACATCCGTGGGTATTGAGTTTTCTACAAAACGTAAAACCGTGATCCATTGTAATTGGATCTGACATTTACATCTGTCGTCACTCGTCGTATTGCGCAGTCCTTCCCCGAAGGATACGGGCTCAGGCTGCTATGTCATTTACGTAACAATACAACTATTTGTTTATATCAATGAATATAATCAATAATTTTTCTACCAGTTAAGATCAAGCACTAATTAATTTCACGTATTTCACCCATTTAAGCTTCTTTAAAATCAATTGGTAGAGCTATCTTGAAAACGGGTTTAATAGAGTGATAGGAATGTAATTCAAAATATTTACGGTAATTATGTAAATGTTTTTTGAATATAAATAAAAGGAGTGTGAATTAAAGAATTTTTGGTGTAAATACGGAGGTGAGTGGGCAATGCCCACGCAGGAGAAGTGGAGCGACCGCAGCAGCTGGCCGCACGCCAGCTAACTGAATAGCAGAAATAAAACGCCACTATCAACATTCCAGACCATTTCGAATGATTATCTTTTTGTTTTGATATGTTATGTTAAATCGTACAATACGTTTATTGGCATATTATATCACTTTCGAATCGTTTGGGTTATTTCTTAGTTTCTTTTTAATAACTGAGTAAAAACTAAAATTGTTAAGTATATAACTAGACCTAACTACATTACAATCCATACTAATATTATGAATGCGAAAGTAACTCTGTCTGTCTGTCTGTTACTCAATCACGCCTAAACTACTGAACCAATTTTCATGAAATTTGGTATGGAGATATTTTGATATCCGAGACCGAGACATACGCTACTTTTTATCCTGGGAAAATGACGCAATCCCGGAAATCCCATGGGAACGGGAACTATATGCGGGTTTTTCTTTGACTGCGCGGGCCAAGCCGCGGGCGGTAACCTAGTATGTATTATAAATGCGAAAGTAACTCTGTCTGTCTGTCTGTTACTCAAATACGCCTTAACTACTGAATCACTGAACCAATTTGCATGAAATTTGGTATAGAGATATTTTGATACCCGAGAAAGGACATAGGCTACTTTTTACCCCGGGACATAGGATAGGTTTTATCCCGGAAATCCCACGGGAACGGGAACAATGCGGGCTTTCCTTTGACTGCGCGGACGAAGCCGCGGGCGGAAAGCTAGTCTTAAGACGATACACAAAAAAAAATCTACTGCTTGGCGGGCGGAGTCTAATAGCTCGCTATCGCGAACGCGGGTGTGCGCGAAGTCATTCTTGCAAACTCGCCGCGCTGCCGCTGGCCGACTCGGGACAAACATGTATGGAGTCGTCATACAGTTATAATATTCTTATACATATATTTAATTGTTGATTTATTGGTTTTATTTTCTTGCTTATAAACAAATAATCTTCTTTTTAACAACTACTTAGACATTATTAATAATTATTATTATTTCGTAATGTTTACTTTATTACAAAATAATAAGGTTATAAATAATCTTTAAAATAACAAAAAATATTGTAACTCTGAAAAAATGAAATGGTACTCAATAACGCGGACTACTGAATGGATTTAGATAGAATTTGATGCTGACGTAGATATTACGTCATGCCCAGAAATGAAAGGTAATATTTCTGAAAGAAGTTATAAACCCTAATTCTTCTCAGTCAAAGTCAAGAGTGGAAGATATCACTAATACAGTAAAACTGATGCGAAACTTTGGATGTTAATTTGTATATTTTTTTGTTAGTTGTTACTTAATCACGTCAAGACTACATTACCAATTTTGATAAAATATAGCTAATTGCCTGGATTTACACATAGGATACTTTTTATCCGAACTGAACACTTCTGTGGGATAAGACAGGATTCACGATATAATCTAATTCCACGCGGGCAAAGCCGCGGTCGGAATGATATTTTTTTAAATAAAAAAATTGTTTAAAAAAAACACAAAATATATTGACGCATGTATTTATTTTTTGCACTCTATTATAATTGTAATTATTCATTACAAATAATCAAAATAAAATAGCCAGAACAAAGTTAGGCCCTGGTAGGGTAGGTAGGCAGGTACAGCAATGTGAGACGAACACTGGCTTATTTATACCAATAATAATGTAATAAACATTATATTAAGTTTACTTTCTAACAACAAAAATATATAATATTAGCTAATGTGAAAGCGAATGAACCAATCATCCCACAAAAATGAAATGTGCACACAAATATTCATCCAAATCGGTTCATGTCATTAGGAGGAGTGACTGCAGCGCCATCTTCCGGGCCCAATTGTGTTTCCAGATCACCCAGGAACTCAATTTAATATACTTACACAAAATTTTTCGAAATGAAAACTCACATTACTATGTAAATATGAATATAAACCTGTTTTATTACTAAGCAATTTCCCGCACAGGTGTAGTAAGTATAAATGAAATAAATATCAACATCAAATGCTTTATACAACATACTTATCTACCACCTTCTAAGAAATGTAATTCTTGAAATTATTTCGTATTTTTTTTTAAATATAATACTACTCCAATGAGCTCCTGTTCCATATTATGTCCGCCATACTTCCACTAAGTTCACCATGATTTTTTATTTCTTTGCACTTTGTTGCTTTTTGCTAAAAATGGAATCATGCGATAAAACCAGTAGAGCTTTGATAACATACATTTTTGACTGAATAAAGGTACTTACGAAGGAGTGGATTCACATTGTGAACAATCAGTGGGTTTATTTTCCTTCTAGATTCCGGATTTCTGAACAGATTATTTATGCTATAAATGAAAAAATCTTACACATTCGTTATGTAGGTACTTAAAACAGGGGTACATATCAAACATCGTCTATAATACAATTATCATCAAATTTAAAATAAAACCAATTTACTTCATTAATTTGTTCCAATTGTAAGCATTCTTTTTCCTCCAACCTTTATGTTTCTTCTTCTTATTTTCTTTATTGTCCCCATTTGTCTCATTTTGTCTTATCGTGTTGTCACCCTTTTTTACGATTGCGCGAGCGACACAAGTTCCCCGTGTGACGGCCGTAGCGGGAATGACTCGTGCTGCGTGCAGCGATCGGGGTAGGAAGGTACAGGGCGGCTGCGGCTCTCGCTATATTGGCTGGTCGCGCGCTAATTTCAAGTATTTCTTGTTTATTTCAAAACCATCGCATATTTCAAAATTCTAACACGGTAGACGTATAGGTTGTATATTTTATAGTTAATATCCAAAAAGTCGTAACTTTACGTTTGTTATTTTGAAGATGCCAGAGATTAAAAAAAAATAACAATGATAACTTTGTATTTTTTTTCTATCGAGAAAATATCATGGAATCATGTTTCTAAAACGGTAGACGTATTGTGTTACTATTGAACTTTCTTGTCAAGAATTTTCATCACGACAACTTTAATAATATAAAAATTACGAAGGTTTGAAAAGGGCCGTAAATGTTAGAAAAATTTATTCATCACCTTAAATAATTAAAATAAATTTAAAGGAGTTTTCACTACAATTAAAATTTTTGCATGAAAATTAGTCAAAACATTTAAGATTCATTCATAAAACCAACCAACCAAACGATTGATAAAACAAAAAATAATCGATTAATAAGGAAGGTACGCTAGATGAGCTTCACTCATCAGCCAGTCATTCAGGTCAAGAGATATCGATGAACTTCAATGATGGGGTTGCAGCGAGCAAAGTACTAGCACAGGGTTACCATTTCCAGAAGATTATATTTGAAAATTATTCAATCAATACCATAATCGAAAATAAAAAGTCGTCTTGGCTTCAAATGAATTTGAAACTCACCAAGGTAATACATAGGTATTTCAGTAAATCTGTCACCTGATCATTTTCTTTCTCATGATGCCACCGCAATACATAATAGGTACAGGGTTACTTTTAAAACACCAGCAACCTCGCAGGACAAGATAGCTAACATCTTATGTAACAACATATTTTGTTCTACTAAAGTGTAACTAACAAATGAAAAAAAAAATATAATGACAGCCCTACTAGGTATAAAAGTGTAAACACAATATGAGATGATAATATAATCGAGTGGCGATTAATTTAATGCTTTTTAATCCAGTAAAAACTCGACCTGTACCTAAATAATGAGAGATCAATCATCAAAAGGCGCTATCTGGCAACCGCGAAATATTTAATTGTTCTCTTGCCCTCTTGAATTTCTTGGAAGTGCAGTGTGCCCGACAGTTGTGAAAATAACATGTAGGTATAGGTACTTTATAGTATAGCCGAAACGATCAACCGATGTAGGTATAATATGATCAGTTACAGTTTAGATATTCTTGTTGTCGGAAGCAGATAAGTCTGAGTATATACTTATGGACATTCTGAACACTTTCTCATAGCCATAATTATTATTTAATCCGTGGCCGGTGGTAACTGGTTAGGCGGTACATCAAAGCGGTAATAATGTACGATTACCGTTCCTCCCTTGCTCAGTTCGCGGCGAGAATGTTTCGTTTTACTTCAAAACCAGTTTTGAACATGTCGGAGCGATTGCGTTCTAATAGCCACCTAGTTTGATTATTTCCTTTACATAATGAACCTTCATTATTACTCTAATATTTAACAAAAATAAAAGGAAGTAACTACCTACCTACTTACTTTTTTTTGTTTGTTGCTTAGTACTTCTAAAAAAAAACCGGCCAAGTGCGAGTCGGGCTCGCGCACAAAGGGTTCCGTAGCAGCAAATATAATAAATTACAGTTAAATCAACCTATCTCAAAAACTATAAGAGATACTTTGATCAAACCAAAAATCGTTGAAAGAGTTAATTAGCATGCATCACCTCTATTTTTTTTAGAATTTTATACCCCGTAGTTATAAAAATAGAGGGGGGGGGACATACTTTTTACGACTTTGAGAGCTGATATCTCAAAAACCGTTCACTTTAAGAAAAATGTTTTTTAGAAAACTTTATATCATTTTAAAAGACCTTTCCATTGATACCCCACACGGGTATGTACATCGAAAAAAAAAATTTCATCCCTCAGTTACATGTATGGGGGGCCCCACCCCCAATTCTTTTTTTTACTATTTAGTGTCATATTTTTGTAGCGGTTCATACAACACATATTCCCATCAAATTTCATCACTGTAGTACTTATAGTTTCCGAGTAAATCGGCTGTGACAGACGGACAGACGGACAGACGGACAGACGGACATGACGAAACTATAAGGGTTCCGTTTTTGCCATTTTGGCTACGGAACCCTAAAAACAGGAAAAAAAATTCACCGGACAAAGAAGAAAGTACAAAAATTTTGCTTATTCATATATTTTTTTATTATTCAGTTCCATCTCTTCTTTATAAAATATCGTATTGTAGATTTGTTAACAGATCAATGAACTTAACGGCCATGCCACGGCATGTTAATTCCTACAGGTTTCCATAGACCCCATAGTCTATTTCTCAAGGGGCTGTTATGTGTCGGCAAAGTATCAAAGGGATTTGAATGATATCAATAGTTTTGTGCTACCGCGCGACCCTTTGTCGGCATCGGCTTTGCCAGTTTGCCACTAGCAATGTGACAACGACGCGACGTTCATGTCGACAATTTGCTGCAGATCAAACGTTCCGAAACTAGTTTTTGAGACACGTGCTATTAACTATAATAGAAACTATTCTAGCACGCTTCGCAAAATTGACAATTGTATAACTTCTAGCTATGAAGATAAACTGAAGATAAAGAATATCATCATTGTTTTGGCTGTTCGGGCGAAGCCGCTCGCGCTGGCGCGGCGGAAATCTTGTAACATATTACATAATATGGCACATAATTTGGTGGTTTCGTTTCGTTATTAGTACCTATGCTATGGCTATCATAAGTCTTCTAGGTTATATTTGTCTATGTTAGTACCTATAAGATGGAAATTATAATTCGATTAAACGCATACCTAATCTAATACCTACCTAATTGGTCGAATAGTTTGTTAAACTGGCGGCATATTAATTAAATTATTAAATGTATAAAGTTCCAATCTTGTTTATAAAGGGGTTGATTCTTTTTCTGTCGGAGGCCATAAAAGTGCTATGTATATCTATAAAACAGATAAGATACAAACTGTTAAATGTATCCAAAAATAGGGGCGTGGGCTCTCCGGCTGCGCCCGCGCCGAGCGGTGATACTTATCTCGGATCTTTTGATGTTTCCGCTTTTATGGCAAGACCGCCTATCTCGTATTTGAAACACGTAAGGTAAAAATGTAAAATCTTATTCATATCATTCCATAAAGCCTTTAAATGGCAATATTGCGTTTTTAAAAAAGCGCAGTAGGTAAATCATATCTCTCTGTGGAACGTAAACAAATGCGAATGAATAACCATTCTTACAGTGAACAATGTTAAATGTAGATTGCGACGTAAATCGTGGCTTATGAAAAAGTTGAAATAAAGCTCGGAATAGCAAACTGTGCCTAAAAGTTCTGCTATAGACATCAAAAGAAGTCGTGCTGTTGTCCTGGAATATTAAAAGCTATTGTGATATTTTTCATTTAAGCATTTGTGTGTACGTTCAGTAATTTCGTATCTGCCGCGGGTAGCCGCTGCACGCAGATACTATCTCTGTATAGCGTGGTATCGGCTATCGCGGAGAGCGCTGAATGCCGAGACCGGTCAGTACGGGCCAGGCGTGTTGCGCGCCATCAAATTAATTACGTCTATATTTTATCCCTTTGTCGGCTACCGCTCGAAAGTCGCCAACGTTTTTCTAACTACGAATTTCAACTTCACAATCTCTGCGGCTCATTAAGGTGATAAAATAAGCATAAAGCCGTACAATGCATTTAAAAGGTAATTTAAAACCTTCAAAAACTAAAAGGTCCAACATTTTTTTTCTGGATATAAAAGTATTGTTGAAGAAGAAGTTGTATGACCGTAAGTTCCGTTCTATAGGTACCTAATAAACAGGTGTCTAGACTCTAGAGTTCTAGACCCTTGACAATATTATAATTTTTCGTAGGTACTAAGACTAGCCGGGCATACCCAGGCATAGTTGCATATCGCAGAACCGGGATAACAAATGCCAGAAATGCCTATAGGGTCAACCGGGGCAAATGCAACTATGGGGCTATTGCAACTAGTTATCATAACTAATTTATTAGAGTTGTTGTAATAAATCGCCACCTATGATTCAATAACTCAACGACTAATAAATCTTACAAGTAATAGATGGTGCCCCTACGATGAAAACTATTTGATTGATAGGCCATTGTGTCAAACCGCTATTTTGAAGTTGGTGTGCGTAAAAACAGGTGTCGAGTTTTGCAGACAAAAAAATTGTTTAGGAGTGATTTTTTGCAGGTGTTTTTGATTGGACACGATTATCACAAGCCGTTAAGCTTATTTCATTTATATTTTTAGTGCGTTAGTTGACTCTATTTTGTGTTATTGATGCAGTTACAATTGCCTCATGAAAATTTCACTGTGGGGTTATTGCAACTGTGAGGTTAGTTACAATAGCCCCTTATATTTTTGTATGAAACTAAAAACACTAGTGATGTGACAGTGTCGATATTTTTATTATGTATCCTTCTTGGTAGTCAAAATATACTTTCTTTATGAGTAATTAAAGAAGAACCATCGATTATTTCTTCGATATTATACCCAGAGACGGGTTCATAAGTAAAATTCAAATTAGATAAAGCGTGGTTAAAGAATATAAGTAACTAAAAACGATAGGTAGGATAGTTCTGTGATTGTTCAAGTAATTTTTAGTAAACGGTTGATTAACTAATAAACGTATTTTGTTTGGTTTACGTTTTAAACAATATTTAACACAAAGAATATTATTTGTTCTGACCAAAAACTAAAATTGACTTAGTAGGTAGTACACTGTTATTTTTTTTTGTTGCGATTTAAAGTGGTAAATCAAAGTAGGTACATGAGTTTTTCCTCTAAATAATGCGGCGCCATCTACGATCGCAACGTTATTGTATAGATAACGTTATTGTATATATATATAGAATAATAAAAATATATCGATGAATAAGTTTTTTGCATTCCCCACACTAATTCTCTAACAAATAGTTGCATTTGCCCCACAATCAGAAAAATAAGATATTTCCTGAAAACTCGTCCTTGCTACACGGTAATCCAGTTCAAAATCCTATGAATAACATGAAATCTCATAAATATATTCTATATTCGTTGTTTTATATGAAATAGAAGAAGAGCTATGGCAGTTAGTTGCATTTACCCCCGACTAGGGGTTAATGCAACTTTTTCTACCAATTTTAGGAAATATTCTCACTACCAGTTATTTATAAGACTACTGTATTGCTTGATTGGTTGAAAATAATCTTGAATAAATACAAAAATCACTAAATGGGTCAAATAAATGACCAAATATAATAGGAGATAACTGCAACCGATCAAACTTGAAACTTGTTATTTTTTAGTTGCATTTGCCCCGGTTGACCCTATATGATAGTCACAAACAGTGTGGTTTTCTATATATTTTATATATTTTCTAATATTTTTTAAAATCAGCTTAGCTAATAAGCCTCTACAACCTCATAAACGTAAGCTATTTCTTTATAGAGTTAGACTTATCAAATAGAAGACATAGGTACTTACTACTTACACCTAGGTGGGTATTAATTATTACAAGTTGCTCGATAGTTGATATCTAACTACCTATGTAAGGTTTCAGCGTAAGCTTCATCAAATTACATTTATTTTGCATTCTTCGTTTCTAGTGTAACTGTGTAAGTACTAACTTAAACGTACCTACTTACTTTATCTGTAACTTAAGCCTCACTTTTAAATCAGGTACCTACAACGAATTTATAATTTTGGTTCTCACTTCTCAATGCGCAATATGCGCATAAAATATTATGAATGTAAATGAACTCATTAATATAATGTTGAATATAAGCCACATGCGCTTTATGTTGAATAGGTATAGAAGTAATAATACGATTTACGTTATTTTTTGTGAGCATACGTATAAAAAGTGTCCAAATTGACTATTTCGAGGCGTGCCCCGCGGCGGCGGCAGTCAAAGGCTTCATCGTGATCAAAGCGCCGACAGAAAATAGCCGCCGCTTTGATCTCGCCGCACGAAGTGCAAATTATGTTGTAAAGACAGTGAGTGGCGCGCCCGCCAAGAGGTACCCCGGTAATTAATTCAATTCAATGTAGCTTGTAAGCTGTAGGGTCATTCGTAGGCTCATAGCTTATTTTTAACATTAAGATAATGATAACAATCGACACTAAAATTATTGTTATTTTATTTGGGGTCACATAGTTGAGTGCGTGCGTTACTTGCGACGTACAACTAGAAGTCAAGAATTTGATCTCTGATAGAGGCTAAAAAATAATCTCGGTCCGACACTGACACCGATGACTGACCATCTAAACGCCCTTCATAATATTAACTAATCGTGAAACAGATGTGAACACACGTTTCAGCTCTTACCCCAGTCCCCACAAGGCAAAAATTAAATAAATTGGTGCAAAATATTTTCGATAGCAATTAGCAAATAAATTGTAGAATGTAGACTGTAGGCCGTGCCCGTGACTGTTACAAGTTACAACTTACATTACGCGACATACCTACTCATTCGTGTTCATTCCTACTAAGCTAGGATAAAACAAGTAATTATGGTAAGTATTTAATTAATTAGTGTTAGGTATTAGTTAGAATCGAACGGTAGGTACCTAACGTAAAACATTTATCTTTTTTACCATACATATAATAGGTAGGCATGTAATGAGTAACTAAATTTTAATTTAATTTCACCTTAGGTACCTTTTATTTAATGGCAAATTAACTTTCAATTATGCGGAAGAAACATTATTTGGAGGGACTACGCTTCGCAAGAGCAATGCAATTATTTCATTCGAGCAATTTATGGCGATTATACACTGGTCGTTTGTAAACAATAACCGGTTCAAAGAGGTAGGTTCTCTTTGAGCGTATTTTGCGCGCCGACCGCGACGGGCGATGCATTGCTGCCACAATCCGCCGTTTCGACCGGTACACAGGCCACAGGCGGCCACACGAAACGAACCATAGATATCGTTATTGTGAATGTGGAAGGGCCGCTACGGGGTACGGGAGGATCGAGAATCGAGAGCCGCGTGCGTCGACCCTTGCGGCTTTGATCTCACCGCGCGCGTCGTCGACGGTGCGGCAAAGGTCCGACGATGCCGCTCTCCAGTTACCACGCACACGGTCACACTCACACGGCACACCTGCTGCCTATGGGCAATCTCATCAACGCTGTAAGTTTTATTGGCAAAAAATAATGAAGATGTATTCGATGATTCAGATGATAAAAAATTATTCGCTAGACACATATGCGGAGTAAAATTAAAAATATGCTTCAACTTAAATATCGCTTATATCAAAAGCTCAAGTCGGCTAAGTTATTTCAATCTTCTTCATTATTCCGTTACAAAAGTGTGTATTCCATAAAGTATGTACCTACTTTAATAAAAGTAAGGTATAACTACTAGTAGGTTAGTATAGCATTATATTATCTGTGGTATAACTACTAACTACACCGTAAATTCACAATATTATGCTTCTACACATAATATATATACAAAACTACAATATGTGAACGAAGCCGCCATCAGATTAGAAGCAGGTATAAATAAATACGAGACAAGCGACAAGAAATCGGAGTCAAGACTCAAGAGTACTCGGAAGCGCTATTTCCGACATTCCGAGAAGATTCAACTTATATTCAGACAAAAATACCAAAGGTGTCTTGTATGCATAAACATATTATGTCTTATTACATTGTATGCAGTATGATATGTACATATAATGCAACATTCATGCACTTAGTAGGTACACCTCTATAAGCAAATGGCGTATACTAACATTATCAGCTGTTTTGCTGCATACTACGGATAAAATATGAGTCTGTTCTCAAAATTTCAATGTTTTAGTATAAACTATAAACCATACTGAACTGAAAGGTCTATTTGAAAGAAAAAAAAAATTAAATAAACAGAATCCATTTGTACTCTCTTAAATTCGAAATGGCTGAATCGGATCAATTTGACGATTCTATAAACAACATAATCTATAATAGGATGAACTCATCCTTCAAAGTAAAAATTTTAACAGCAATTTTTTAGCAAAAAATAGTAACAGATTAAAAATAAGGCTAAATTATCTTTATTTACAGGACGTCCTCATTCACATAATCTATATCCAAGTTCCAAGTATTATACAGAATCTGATCACTGATCAGCAGTTTTTATATTATATATATTTAGTTTAGTTTAGTTTTTATATTATATATTATTTTATATATATATATATATATATATATATATATATATATATATATATATATATATATATATATATAATATTATCAAAATAAAATTATCAAAGTACATATAATATATATATATGTCGGAGAATTTAAATAACTCTCCATAATTAATTATAATTAGGTAGATATGTGAAATAATATTAAATAATGACTCAGTGCGCACACCTTGCGCGGTCGATGGTAGTACCGAGACTATATCATCGAGCTACTGACTCAAGGAATATAAACCATAGCATGGCCCGTAAGCCCATACATTTCATATCAATTCAATATCGACATTATGTTGTACACAATAGAGTACATTATAATAGGAAGGTATAGCCACATAACAACTACTCTGTTATGATTCTCTCACACGGCCATTCTGACAACGAGCGCGTTCTCGCGCGAACAATTCGACAAGTAATTTTGCAAATTACTTACTGCGTTGTTATTTCATTTGTTGTATTCAAACTCTTTTCCCTTCACGGTTTGTAACTTTTCTCACCGACTCACAAATTATTACTCATCATCGTCATCATCGGCGATATCAACAACTGCTACTGTCGCCTAAAGGCGAAGCTTTGAATGTATTGTGTGTGTTTATTATATTGTAAGTGTAGAGCTCTGAACAAATACTGGAACTACATGCAGCGCGGAGCCTGACATGTACTGTAGTCACATGAAGCGCAATGCTTCGCACAAAATCTGGAACTACATACAGCGCGGAGCCTCATATGTACTGTGACTACAAGGAGCTTAAAGCTACCCACAACAACTGGAACTACATGCAGCGCGGAGCCTGCCATGTACTGTGATCACAAGGAGCGCAATGCTACCCATAACATCTGGAACTACATGCAGCGCGGAGCCTGCCATGTACCGTGATCACAAGGAGCGCAATGCTACCCATAACATCTGGAACTACATGCAGCGCGGAGCTTGCCATGTACTGGTGTGTGTGTGTGTATTATATTGTAAGTGTAGAGCTCTGAACAAATACTGGAACTACATGCAGCGCGGAGCCTGACATGTACTGTAGTCACATGAAGCGCAATGCTTCGCACAAAATCTGGAACTACATACAGCGCGGAGCCTCATATGTACTGTGACTACAAGGAGCTTAAAGCTACCTACAACAACTGGAACTACACGAAGCGCGCAGCTTCCAATGTACTGTGATCACAAGGAGCGCAATGCTACCCATAACATCTGGAACTACATGCAGCGCGGAGCCTCATATGTACTGTGACTACAAGGAGCTTAAAGCTACCCACAACAACTGGAACTACATGCAGCGCGGAGCCTGCCATGTACTGTGATCACAAGGAGCGCAATGCTACCCATAACATCTGGAACTACATGCAGCGCGGAGCCTGCCATGTACTGTGATCACAAGGAGCGCAATGCTACCCATAACATCTGGAACTACATGCAGCGCGGAGCTTGCCATGTACTGATGTGTGTGTGTGTGTATTATATTGTAAGTGTAGAGCTCTGAACAAATACTGGAACTACATGCAGCGCGGAGCCTGACATGTACTGTAGTCACATGAAGCGCAATGCTTCGCACAAAATCTGGAACTACATACAGCGCGGAGCCTCATATGTACTGTGACTACAAGGAGCTTAAAGCTACCCACAACAACTGGAACTACACGAAGCGCGCAGCTTCCAATGTACTGTGATCACAAGGAGCGCAATGCTACCCATAACATCTGGAACTACATGCAGCGCGGAGCCTGCCATGTACTGTGATCACAAGGAGCGCAAGCGCTACCCACAACTACACGAAGCGCGGAGCTTCCAATGTACAATATGACATACACGCCTTGCTATGTCAAACACAGAGCTATTATTGAGCTATTAAATTGTGGTGTGCATGTGTGTTATGAAACTTTTGTGTACTTATACTACTTATAATACTTAGATTAACTATACGGAACTATGTAACAACCAAAGGAATAAATAGGTAAAAATAATAAAATAAAACAAAAATAAAATTATACGGAGTATGTATTTATTTATTAATAATACTTTATTTTACAAAACAATGTAAGGAAATCTCGTACAAACTTATAAGGTAAAAATATTTTACGCAATATGCGGCCTTATTGCTCACACACAGCAATCTCTACCAGGCAACCTGGAAGTTACTGGAAGTAAGGGTAACTTGTGGACTACATTTTTTTTTCATTCATTGACTCACTTTCCAACTGCGGCCTCCAGTTTGAGACTCGATTCGATACCTCTCGTTATCGCAAATTTTAGATTATTTTACATGGACTGGAGAACTTCTCTCCTAACTCAGTAATAAACATCGTATAACACGCCATCAATTCGTCATCCAGTGACACTATTTACAGGAATACACAAAACCACCTTGCACCTATAACTTGATGTATACTAGGTATAAAACAACACTTTACAATTGGGGCAGAGTAACAAATAATAATTAATTTACGAAGACTGAACCAGGTTCTAAAGTCGCACCGACTTCCATATCATTTACCACTACCGACGATATCACATTGTCATAGTCTACCTTCCAACGATTCAATAATCATAAATGACCGTCAAAACAAGTAAAATAATATTGATGTTACAATCGGCTTTTCTTTCTTACTAACACAATATCATCAACATTAAATAGAATGTTTTTTTTTTTTTTTTTTTCAATACGAGCCTTGTACACGTACAATCGCTCGTCCATCCTGACTTTGCGTTATTTCTAATTTCAAACAATTTAACTACTAAAGTGTAGACACTCGTACTAAAACATTATTACGCGGTGGACTTGCAGCCTATAGACAATTGCAATGGGCTGTCGCCTGTGCTGTGCATTTCTTTCATACAATACAATTCAAAGTAAGTTGAATTTCGCCAATAATTGTAGAATACCATACGTTCATGATTTTCAGCGATAATGAAACAATGAACAGCATAAACCTTTAAAATAACCCGTTAGCGCAACTCATACCGCTTGTAATTTTGTAAAACTCAAAAGAACACTGTCAACACAAGTCTATGAGTTCGCTACTTGCAAATGACATAGCTTGATCGGCTACTATTCCTTTCAGCGCCTTAAATAACACGACAAAAACAAAGCGCTTAACATGCTCTTTTTTTTTGTGAAGACACATTTTTAACAGGAGCTAGGTGACAATATTTACCAGTAAATGCGTCAACAATTACCAATGCGCATTTCTTAAACTCGTAAGTGCCATTCGTATCGATTGTAATGTATAAAGTGGCTCTGACACATTTTCTATCGGATGTTAAGTCGACTGTCATGACATGTGTTAAAACGTTCAATGTACGTTCTAGCGAAATTACACTAAATTTTTGCAGGATTTCCAAACTTAAATGTTTCAAATAATCAAGAAATGATTGTATCAATAAACGAATGATAACACTTCATTTGCACCAAACAAAAGAAAATGTTTATACAGCAAGCATTTTTTTTATCGTATGTGACAACCTCAAATTTAAATCAATAATATCATTTCATCGGCTTCAATTATTTTATTTATGTTCGGATCTAAGTTTTGTTCCGTGTTCGGCTTGTAGTCATCGCGAATCATTACTATTTTTGCCCGAATTGAACATTAAGTGGAGACAACTACTTTCTACTAATAAAATCTACATGCGGTATTCTTGCACCCTTGCGTAGGTACCGACATCGAAATCAAAAGCTTGTATGTAAGCCCATCATCTATGAACACGAGGGGAAAATCTTTTTCTTACGACATGATGCTTTGAGACTATTTTAGTCTGTTAATATTTTAAAATGTTAACGCTTAATTGATTATGCTTGAGGTCTTCTTAAACCTTTTAACTCTATTCAATAACTATGATAACAACTTTCTGTGTCAGTGATTCTTTGATTATAATATTCGATTTTTAAGTTGATCATTACTTTCTTGTAGGAAAACTGAACCATAATAATCTATTGAACAGGAATCTGTGTGTACTTCAACAACGATGAACGAACGTCATTATATTTTGTTTTTACTTTAATTTCTCCACGGGTGGGTGTCCGTATGCGAAGTGCACCAATCCTACTTTACGTCTTTTTTATTTATTTCATACAAAGGGGCTAAGACTTAAGAAAAGCTAGGAGTAATCTCTCTACAATACCTCACGAATAAATATCTCTTATCTATCTGACGAAGCTACCGTTCGATGTTATGAAACCTTGCGGTGAATACCTATTCAATGTTGCAACAGCAACTTGCATTTATTCCAATTAAATGAAAACTCTGAGCAAGTGAGACTTTCAATACTCTTCTTAAGCAAAAGAATGTAACCTCTTATGATTTTGAAAACTCGAACATCGTTGAATATAAAAAGTAGCTATGAAGTCACATAATTTATCTAGTCCTTGGTTAACAACAAGGGCATTACAAAGCCTTATAAACGTTGAAAGAACTATAGATTGTGCTAGTGTTGTATTCACAAGTCTTATTTCCATTTCATAAAATTCGTGCTTTACTTTCAATAATGGATCTCACACGATGAACATAATTAAAATCATTCGAATCCGCGTCTATAAATTCAAAATTATTGTCCGCAAAAACAAATATGTTTTTTATTTTAAATTCACGAATAATTTGAGTCCCATTGTTATCCATAATCAAACTACGTCCGGCTCTAGTAAAAACATCTCAACCTGTTACTTCATCCCAGGAAGTACTCGAGAGTCTACAAAAACCAAAGCTCATAATATTTATATCATTAACAGTTATGGGTAATGTGAACGGGCGAATGAATAGGTTGATACATGCCAATTCTTGTTACGCGAGTGTATACAAACTCTAGAGGCCTGGTCATGTTATCCGCGGCTATCCTTTTACAAAGGAAAAAAAAAAGAATCGGACCCGCTGTCAATAAGGCACTTGAACTTAACGCCGGCAACATCTGTGACTGTAAGCAGGGTATCGTGCTGTAAACACACATTAACAGGGTATTGTTTCTTAAAGAGCGTGCCGCCCGTTGCTTAGAAAAACAAACCTCTTCTATGTGACCAAATTTATGATTATAAGTGCGTTGTTGTACTTTTTCTTAAATATTCAACGGACCTTTGTTATTCTTAATGATTAAACTAACTGATTTTGTTTCATAGGCGAGATTTACCGTCACGTTTGTAATGACATGTGAACACACAGTTATAGCAAACAATTTGCAACATGCGACGCTTTATTTGATTTGTGCCAAAATGTCTATCAAGACCCACAAAATCAATCGGCGTGTATCATAATAAATCAGATCATACCTGGTCATCTGCAATACCTTCTACCACGAATTTACTATATTCGCGTAGTTCCAGCCCCTTCGCAGCCGGTCGGTTAGCACCAACTTTGTAGTGGAGCACTCGATGTATGTTGAAACTCGATCACTTTTTAACCATACCATATCTCAAAAAAGGTATTTTCGTTACACCATTATGCTGCCGTAAACTCGCTATCATTCGGGTCGTACATCGGTATGTAAACATCATTATAGTTTACCTTCCTTAATTATGCGTTAGACCCGGAAACAAAATGTTTCGTTTCGGGAAAGTGTATCTGCCATTTTTTTTTTAACAGGGATGCGCACGACATGATGATTGCGAAACCCACACACAACATTGTCGTTGTCGTGCTAACATTCTCATGATTTATTGGTGGAAACTGTGGTTCTTCTCGAACCTCATTACACTAGCTATATCTTCTTGAATCTCACAAACACTATCACTCGTTTCACTCACTTGCAGATTTGCACCGTTTAACAAAGTCTTATTCGTATTGGAATCGGGGGTAATAAGTGCCGATCCCACCGCTGCTGTCGGAGAATTTAAATAACTCTCCATAATTAATTATAATTAGGTAGATATGTGAAATAATATTAAATAATGACTCAGTGCGCACACCTTGCGCGGTCGATGGTAGTACCGAGACTATATCATCGAGCTACTGACTCAAGGAATATAAACCATAGCATGGCCCGTAAGCCCATACATTTCATATCAATTCAATATCGACATTATGTTGTACACAATAGAGTACATTATAATAGGAAGGTATAGCCACATAACAACTACTCTGTTATGATTCTCTCACATATATATATATATATTATATGTACTTTGATAATTTTATTAATAACATTGCCACAGAATATTCCCAAATCCTACATCTAATACTGATTACGAACATTATAAAATTGAATAGATAGACTGTAGAGAGAGACTGTAGAGTATAGACTGTAGATCAGGAAACTTTACTTTGCTGATCAAAAATTTAACTGCTATTCTGGAAATAATATTTTATTCATGAAGTCTGAGAAGTGGAAACCTAAAGTAAATTACAATCAACTCAACGGTAATATCCGCTGGAAAATGGAAGAAGCAGGAGCACGCAAAACTCAATGTTCAATATTGAAAATCGAAATCTCGTTACACTTGACAAATTCGTTTAACGTTAAAATGTTTTGCTTTCTTTGAGATAATTTATTTTCCCCTAAGTACTGCGGCGTTTTCGATAAAATTGGTACCTATTTGTAATTCAATAAGTATCCCAAAACATATCTACGACTTAGGATAATATATTATATAATACTATTAGTATAGAACTAGTGTACTACTTAGATTTCGCTTACATTTAGAAAAGTTTCTAGTCAATACTTAGGTAACTACCTAAGAATTAGAATTTTGCATATTTATAACACAAAATCCTTCAGATATAAGAGAACTACCTGCTATGAATTAAATGCCAACTAGTTGTTGATTTGAAAGCAATCTCTGCCCCACATGTCTAATTTTGGTATGTCCCTATTGTTTAGATATTTTATCAAAGCTACCCCTGGTGTTACACAGGCGAGCTAAGAACCCGGATCTCTTTATTTGTTATGTTTTTTTCTTTCTTGACAAGAACGCCGCTTCGGTATCGCTCTTTATCTATCAACTTGTGTAAATAGAGCCGAGAATCATTGCTATAGCGTAAATAAAAGAAGAAATATTATCGGCCTAATGTAAACCTTAGAGGAATTATCACGGACACTTGTAAATAATCTGGAGAGAATAACTTCTTATTTCTAGTGGGTGTTTCTATATGCTTTCTTATTTCACGAATTTATTATAGTTAAATTAATTTATTACCCAGGTTAGCTGTTTGCTTACATTTTTAATTCGTACCGTACCTGCGGTTTTCAAAAAATTCGGCGGACGATGTTGCCTACAGATATAGTTTTTTAACAGAGTAAGTAGGTAATGTGGTCTTCATTTTTGTTTTTAACACACACTTTGTGTATATAGATAGGTAATATAAATTTATAAGGATATTATTTATCTAGTCAATAATTCCCGTCAAATAAAATTAAATGCTATTTCCTTTTGGTAGGTACTTAAATTTACTTGAATTTTTCGAAGAATTTTATTAAAGACTAATTCGGGTAGAAGTCACGTCTAGTTTGGTTTAGTTTATTGAAGAGGACACTCACCAGGATTTGAAGGCGACGTAATGGCGCCATAGGGTGGAGGCAAACCCTTGGAGTATAATTTTATTTACCTAACTTTTCCATTAGGGCAGGAAATTACAGTCGTGAGGGTCCGTATGTGTGTAACATAAATACTTACAATAGAAACTAAATGAAATTCTTTTATTATCTAGCTTTTATTATTATAGTTCTTACTTCTTACATTTCTCATAACTAAAATAGCGTTTGCACTACGGAAGTGTGCCTGATCCCGATTCAATTCAATGCGAAATCAGAGCGCTATTCAACGAGAAAGGGCTCGATTTCCGATCCAATCTATGACAATTCATATTCGTTGGAGTAAAAAAAGCAATTGCAGTTTTTATTGATGTTGTGACAAGAGAACGCTGAGAACGAACCAGTTAACATGATTCCGTCGAAAATCTCATCCTGTTCTTACATTTATTAGCGCCGCTAGTGAGTACATTCGCGTCCGGTTGTACGCTCTATATAATCAATTCTGTCTAAATATTGATGTTTTTTCACTTCCTTTTTATTATACTGCACGCAAAAGGTGGATTTTGTTGACGTGTAATCGATACTGAACCCCTTATAGTGCGTAGGCACTATAAAAATGAATCGAGTTGCAACGGATCAGTTGCAGGTGATAATATAGCTATTAGTGTAACTATTTACGATCTTTGGTATTTAGTGTTAATTTTTATGTATTTTTTGGTTAACATGTTTGTATAAAAACATACCTATTAATTTTTATAAAAGTAAATGTAGCTGGAAATATTTTACTGCAAACTTATTTAGAATAGTATAGGACATCTATACTAATATTATAAAGAGGAAAGGTTTGTATGTATGTATGGTTTTCACGCATAAACTACTGGACCGATTTTGATGAAATTTGGCATAGATAATCTTTAGACCCTGAGAAAGAACATATCTACCTTTTATTACGAAATATGTACCACGGGCGAAGCCGGGGCGGACCGCTAGTAGGTAATAATTTACCACCTTATTACCTACTTAGTGCTAACCTTCTCTTCAAAACTCTTCAAAAAACATGTAGGCGATGTACATGTTTTTTGAAAAGTTTTCCTTCTTTGACGCTATTTAACCTTATTACACCTCATCAGTCAAGTTTTTTTTGAAAGTTCTCCTATTCGACTGATAAAATATTTAAGTTTTGATGCAACACTTTATAAGTTTCCAACTGTATAAAATAGTACCAACAATGAAAAAATTAATTAAGTTTTACTGGAATCTCACCCAGGTAAGCTCGTACAATTCCTAAGAACAATAAATACCTACGTTCTTTAAAATCTGTATTTGTTCTGGGATATTTAAGAGCCTTTAAACGAATCGTACAGTCGGTGCATTGTCAAATGAAACGAAGCGAACGATAATGGAATTTCTGAGAACAACCCTTGTGTATCGGGGCTCGCCGCTGTGTGCGGAGGGTGCAATGTGCACGAGGCGGGGTTCGAGCCATCCATCACGCCACGGGGGTGCAATTAGACGAAGTATATGTGCTGACACGCCGCGCCGCCGACGCGCATACGCCACGTCACCA